>NC_056734.1:952164088-952281588 GCF_019279795.1 Protopterus annectens | reverse complement strand
AATTATTAGTTTCAGACATGGCTCCAGAAATATTGCTCTGTGATGGGAAGGACACAATGATGTTTGGCCGTGGAAGGACATCATTAGAAGCAGGAATGCCACGGTGGAAGGGAAAGAATGGAAAGAAGAAAAGAAAGGAGATAGAGAGAGGTGAAATACTCAAAATGTGAATGATTTTGTTCAATAATGTTGAATGAAATGTTTGTTCAATAATTTTATAAACTATTGCTTATAAGCCTTATATATACCGGTCGTGCAGTAAATACAGTTTTCGCAGGAACAGTCATTACATTGGTATCAGCGGCATCCCTACACACCATAGCTCTCAACTGTCCCTGATTTTATCTGTAACTTTAGCTCTGTCCCTCTTAGTCCCTACTAAAACTGATGACACTTGGAGAAAAGGTGGTGAATTACATATAAAATAAAACAGTCAGGAAATGCAGTGAGATTAGTTAAGCATTGTTTTTCTGCATCTGTGTAAAACTATCCAACTGTGTTGTTTTTATATCTCCTGTGACAAACTCTTGGTTTTATGTTAACTAGATATTCAGTATTCTCATGTTTTCTACTTTATTATTCATTATTAAATATTTCTACTTGTTTCTGAAAACAAGCAGCGCTATTCTTCATATTAATTCATGTAGTGTATATTTTTTTCATACGTACCCACTTAAATCCATAAATAATTATATACTTTACAATTATGCCACTTCTTGGTATTATTCACAGTATACATCCCAACTTCCTACTTTCATTCAACTTAATTTCTAGTTGGAATCGGTTTAGAGCTGACAAATGTGAAGCCTACAATTTTACACTTCAATACAGCATTTGTATTTCCACTTTCGGCAGTAAAGTATAACCTATCTTTAAATGTGAGTTATGGAAGGGGCTAGTGGGCCACAGTTATGTACTTGGTCCAAGTGGGCCACGATCAGAAAGGTTTGAGAAACACTAATCAAGGACAAAGTTTTGAAACTAGATAAAAGTGGCTGTGAAAGACTATTTGATGGACATTTTGCAATCTGAGTCAGCTGAGGAAGTGCATTGTATCTGACAGTGATCTGCGTTATAAAGAAAATGTAATAAATCTCTCAGTAGTGTTTGGTCAGCTTGTTTCAATAAACTCTTCGGCATATAAATATAGTCTGTGTACCTGCTGATGATTCAATTTAACAGCAGATACAGAACAAAAAGAATGTAGAAACTGTCCTTCACAATCATGCACGCCCCAACACTTTGCAGATGGGGAAGCTGACCCTTTTGTCCCTACCCTTGCTATGCTTCTGCCCACAACACAGAGATATCCTTTTCTGGATTTATCAATTACAAAATAATACAATCTGTGAATAAAGGTAACTTTTCTTTTTTACCACACCTGTTATATTTTTGAATTTGAAAGTCTTATTTTCCTTGTTAATGACTCTAAACAAAGCAAACAACAAACAAGACCCACCTGTGTTATTCTTTCATTGAAACAGAGCTTGCTGGATAAACCCTTCCACCTTAATTTTTGAACAGCCTTCATGGATCCTCCTATTTAATTGCCATATTCCATCAGGGAATACAAATGCTGCCATTGCCTTATTCAAAATCCAAAATGACTCAATTGAATGCTTTTTCTGCATCAAAACCACCATTCATAGTAGTGCTTTTTACACACTGCTTTCCTCTGGCTCACTGTTCTGTTAATGTTGTGAAATGTTTAGCATGCCTCCATAAAACCACACTGATCCATATTTATCAATTTAGCAATATATCTGCCATTCTCTTAGCTAATATAGGCATAATAATCACTTTATAATGATTGTTTAAAAACTGAAATAGTTCTTTGCCTTGTTTTGGTAATACAGCCTCTAGAGCTTTCTTCCAAGATGCTGGTGCTCTTTTTAAAATACTGTTACAACAAAATTTAAACGATCTTTATCACTCTTTTCGCTACAGACTTCCAAACTTCCACAGGAATACAATCTGTTCTTGCATACATCCATGTTGATTGCTTATAAATCACCATTTTTACCTTACCACTTAGTATCTTAGCCCTAATTCTTGAAGATCATCTTCCTCTAACCTTGACAAATTAAGTCTTCTATAAATACTGACATTTGTGCCTCTTCTTGGTTTCCACATTCTTCTTGCTTTATACAAACTTTCATAACATTTCCAAATACTACTATTTTAGAATGTCTGGTTGTTCTTGCTACAGACTCCCTAAGTTCAGTGACAACCATTTCTATTGCCTATGCCATTGCACCAATAGTGTCTGCTCTGGCATTATGAAAAAATATTTGTTAACCAGCAACATTTCTAAACCCATGCATACCATCCAAATACTACATTATCTCCTCTGTAGCGTACAGCAGTTCTTTTTCTAATTGATCTGAAAAATTCCCCTTTTTCTGTAATACTTTAAAGCTCTGACATCCCTCTAAATAATTCTTATTACTTTTTCACATCTCTTTAATTCCTATTTCTGCCATATATTAAACTATTTTCATTCTGTCCCATTCCATAGGTATTCCTTCAGAAAAAATGCTCATCTTCCCCAATAACTACAAAAGCACTACCACTACCCATTCCAGTAAATTCTGCTTTTTAAAACTTAATTAGGAAAGCACCAGTGGATCATTTACTTCATTACCCTGCATATTTATCTTAGCCTTTATTGGCATTATGACCTGAAACACTTAATGCGCGTTTCGACACTACTGGCAGTGTTTCACAGCTTTCAATTAAGTACTCATATTCCTGTGAAATATAATTTTTATCCTGTCATCATTGGCATAAACCCCATTTTCCCATTTTGCACATGGGATTGGGGTGTCTCATTAACACTGGAAATCACCTAAAGCTGAGTGATTATCTAGTCTAGCCTCATTGTTGTAAATGAGGAATATGCAAAGTCTGCCAGAGTTCCTTCTAGTAAATTCACATCTATTTCAAATATTCTCTTCAGAAATATATCCTCTTTTTTTCTATTTTCTCTTCTAGGTTCCCTGATACATCTTCACTATTTCACATCAGATTTTAGTTCCCATCCATGAATAATATTCCCTGGTGGAAGCCAATTCCCTCTCCCAAAACTAAGCAGCTCCAAATTAGTTGTCTTAAGTGGAATATAAACACATGCCAGTATAATCCTCCTTCCCTGGTGTAGATCAAAGTGCAAGTGACGTGCAATGGATCTAAGTGTGTAAAGACTGTACGTGCACATATAAAAGCCCAGACATATGCACTCCTTGGGGCCATTTTGTAACAGCAGTTACAGTCACAGCATGCATGAATACAGTTGTTAGCTTGTATACAAGTTAAAGCCAGTAACCTTAAACATGTGTTTGTATATAATAAAGCTGCTTGAACAGAACCCATGAAGACTCTTCTACTGTGTCCAGAACGGGAGAGTGACACCTGGCAATAACTTATTTTTGCCACAAGTCTACTATTATGAACTTTCTTTTCATCTTCCATCACTTTTAGAGCCACTGAAGATCAGTATTACTACCTGTTTTCTTTGTCCTAGACAGTTTGCAAAATATTAATTCTAAAATCCTTTCTTTGGCAATTTCACAGGCTTTATTTTATCCAACTATGTCTCCACTAACATGGTTATTGGACCCTACACTCCCTAATATAATTCAGTGCTCTCTGTTTTTGTCTACACCTACAACCCCATTTACATTCCATGGCACAACTGATAAGGCAGTCATCCTGATAAGATAACATTTATTCTACATGACAGTCCTCCTGAATATTTTTCCAGTGAGCAGCCATACGTGAAGACATTAATCTTGGCAGGCTGATCTTGTATGTAGCTGCTGATCTCTGTAGATTTATCTGTTCATTTGAATAACTACTTAAAGCTTCTTTTATTTCTAGGCTTTTGTCATTTGGCTTTAAAATAAGTGAAAAACTGCAGAAATATATAAACACCTCTGAATGCAGTTGAATTATTTTTCTCTTTTTTACTGGGAGCCATCTCCTATACAAAAGGTGAAACCTGATCACCCTTTTATTGAACATGTGTAAGGCTCTTCCCTACCAGAGCTTCTGCTTTTCAAGTTGGTCCTCTCTTACTTTCTCCAGATTTCTTCTTTGTAGACATCCAAGCAGTGTACTGAATAGCCAGTAATTGAATTTTATTCAAATGGTTAGCTTGCAACAGCTTTTTCACTTTGATTTTATTCATGCTGGGAGAGCTCTAATCAACCTGCTTTTCAGAATGCAGATATCTTGGAATCCCTTAATCATCTTACTGTTAAAGACAGCTACCCCCCACCAAGAAAACAGTCACTTCTCAATATACATTATGCATTACTATGGTTTTCCCCTTTTCATCTTGCTGACTGGAGTTCTAATAACTGAACGTTTTTATCTCCTCCAAAACCAGATCTGCTTCAATACACATTTTTGACTCACAGACAGTTGGGTATAGCAATATGAATTTCACCCGAGCTTCACAGTAACTCCAAATAATTTTAATAAACCAATGCATGTTTTGTCTAGTCCAAAGTGAGTAGTCACTTTCTCCAAATACCCTGGCATCACTAATTTAACACCTTTCTTTTTTTGCCATTGTTTGCCAGAAGCATCTCTGTTATTACATTAAACCATATGGGTATTAGCTTCTTTCTGGAAGATAATTTAGGAGCATTTATATGCAATGCACCCCTCTCTATTACTAAACCTCACTGTGGAATATCATTCTAGTTACTAATTTTTGCCTTTACAAACATAATACACAACATACTCCAACTTCTTTCGTAATGCAAAAAATCTCAGGTTTTCTGTCTGCTGTTCCATCTAGATCTACCATTTTTTTGAAAGCTTTCATTTGATGCTTCAGTCTTTATAATTATTTTACTCGCTTCTATTACTGCATTCTTAAAACCTAGCAGTTCATCAGACTGATTATTAATACTTCTGTTTTTTCAACCTTTTTTATATACTCTCAAAGTCCCACTTATTTTAAATACTTCCAAGGGCATCTGATATTTTCCCCTGTAGGGTTACCACCTGTCCCACTTTGTGAGGGACAGTCCCTCTTTGGGCAGTTGTGTCCTGACAAAAATTTGTAAAATTGGCAAATGTCCTGAGATTTTAGGACAAAATTATTTGCTATATTTTATGTAATAGTTGCATAAAACAGTTATTCTGTATCTAAAATACCTAAATGTTATAAGAAACAGAATAAGCAACTAAAATGCTACAAGAATAAGCTTTTATTTAGGCAAAAAAGTTAAGTTCTAACCTTTGTACTGATCGTGGGTATGTGGCGGCCTGTAAAATCTGATGTTTGTACCAAAAATGTCCCACTTTGGCCATTTGAAAAGGTGGCAACCCTATTCCCCTGTGGTTTACTAGAAACAATCTCCTGCAATGATGCAGAATTATAAGTCTGCTTCCTGACAATCAGCACTGAGATTCTTCTCATCCATGACATGCTCTTCTCTTTCTCTAGTTAAAGGAGTACAACAGGTTTCTCTAATGTATTCCTCAACTTCACGGCCCTTTTCCTCCCTATTTATATTGTCCTCTGTAAAGCAACAACAATAAAGCATTTACAAGTTTTATAATTCCTCTTACTTCTGTAACAGAAGCCTACCTTCTCATACTGTGATGGTTTCACTTACAAAATGATTCTCTCACGTTTGAATAAAGCTTGCTGAAGTCACCCAATTACTGACATCATGGAGGCCAGGCAGTGCAGGTACTTTTTTTTTTTTTTTAAATCAGTTCCCTCCCCCAAAGTGACATCACCACAGCCGACATCTGATTCTAACTAAAATAATAAGACCCACCCATTCTGTGATGTCAGGGTTCCCTTGTCCTTCCCCCAGCCTGAGTGCTGTTCATTTTATTCAGTAGTAGTGTAGTAACACCGATGTTTGGAAACACAGAAATTTGGTATGCATACTTGTACATTCTGCACGGCAAATGATGCTTAGGTGGTGTATCGCTTGCATACTTCTCTGTTGTATTTTCACCAGATACTGCTAGTGTGCAGTGCGGGAATAGAAAGATTAAAACATTACCCTGGTATCAGAGGTGGCAGTGCAACATATTCATAGTGGCTTAACATGAGAGTAGCTCTAAGCAAGCACCATGTGAAACCTGAACAAGCACCTAGAATTATTCAGTGCAGCTTCCACACCTTAAGTCTGAAAATGAATTCACATACTCACATGAACAGGAGTAGCTGCATATTGATGGCTAAAGGTGTATGGGCATGTCGGGTAGTTACTACACTGCAAAAGTGGTATGTAATGGTGGAGATATTTGGAAGGCATGAGCAAACACACCAGTATATGAAAGCCATAGCACCAATTGAACTGGAGGCTGGCAAATAGATTTAGTAAAGGATTTTGTCCATGCACAAATATTTCAACAGTGATTCTTTGCAGTGGCATCCATTATCTTATTAAAGGTAAGTTAACCTCGATGTCCTTTATTTAAAAAAAAAAAAAAAAAAAAAAATCAATAAAAAATTTACTTTGTTATAAGTGACTTCTGGACACAAGAAAAAGGAAGGGGAAAATATAGCAATATGGTTTGTATGTACAAAGACAAATCCTGGGACACTGCAAAAGGTTTTTTTTTGCAAACCAACCAGTGGAGTAAAAACATATGAAGGCAAACACTGCATACCAACACACTGCACATGTAAATCTCAATTTTTAACAAGGTGGAAGCATGAAGTGATAACTTAACACTTAAATTAATAAAGATCTAAACTGGTTAATAGTATAAATGTTTTATTCTTTAGCTCCTTGGTGCAAGACCTTACTGGATGTGATTGCAGTCAAGTAAGGCCATGGCTATAGTGCAGCAAAAAAATGTCCCCTCTAACAAAGGAAATGCTAGAGCAAAGATTAAATTACATGAGTCAAGCACCCTGCTGAGATCTGCCAATCAATGGAATTACCAGGTCAAATTACCCTCAGGACTTTGACAGCTAGGGAAGCTAAGTGTTATGGGGGAGGGGAGAAGTAAATAAACTGGAATTCATTGTCTCACAAATTAGTGCCATTTAAACTAAATTAGAAAAAAGGCAGCAGTAAACAGCACTTTGAGTGTGTTCTGTGGCATTTGCACTGTTTCTGTTTTAAGTAGGCATCCAGCAGCAGGGAATGTTACTTACACTGTTCTATTTTACTCAGTAATTTGTACGCATACAACATCTATGAAATGACAGGAACTTTAGGGCAAACGAAGGCCTGCATGATGTAACATTTTTGAGCCAAACAATGATTTCTGGGATACTGGATGGCAACCTGATTTATCCAAACCACGTCAATATGCCAGCCTCCAGGTGGTCAGAGTCTGGAATTACATATACAAATATTTAAAATCCTGTAAATAATCCCAGTGTGCTGTTAAAGTGCAGGAAACATCATGATATGATGTTTTAAACATGTTTTTTGAGTCTGTGGGTGCGCTTCTCCGATTTCTCATTTGTTGACATTCAAACAATATGTCTGCTAGCCAATAAATGAACTCCCAAACTTGTAACTTTTATCAGATTTTTAAGATTCTCAACTTTCTCACTAGGTAAGCTCTAATTAGAGTGCTTCTCAAGTCAGCCACCATGTGGGACATAGCTTCAAGAATGCACAAGACAATTATTTATTTGGCAGGCAATCATATCTAGACAAAATCTTTGATGACTATGTAAGAAGGCTTTATCAGGTTAAGGAAAAACATACAGTGGATATAAAAAGTGTACACACCCTGTTAAAATGCCATTTTTTTGTGATATAAAAAAATGAGACCACAATAAATCATTTGCCTATAATGTTACCTATAACCTGTAGAATTCAATTGAAAAACAAATCTGTTAGGGGAAAAAAAAACGTACAATAAGCTGGTTGCATAAGTGTGTACACCCATAAATGAATACTTTGTGAAGCACCGTTTGATTTAATTACAGCATTCAGTCTTTTTGGGTACACACCTGCCATCAATTAGGGGGACTGTGATTAACCACACAAAGTTCAGCTACCCTAGTAGGATTTTCCTTACATTTACTCAGTTGCCTGCTACAGCAAAAGCCATGGTTTGCACAGAGCTTACTAATCATAAAAAGGATATCATTGTTGAAAGGTATCAGTCAGGAGAAGGGTACAAAAATATCCACAGCATTGGATATACCGTGGAACACAGTAAAGACAGTCGTCAAAGTGGAGAAAATATGGGACAACAGTGATGTTGCAAAGAACTGGACGTCCCTCCAAAATTGATCAAAAGATAAGACGAAAACAAGTCAAGGAGGCTGCCAAGAGACCTACAGCAACACTGATGGATCCGCAAGAATTTCTGGCAAGTACTGGTTGCGTACTACACGTGACAACAATCTCCCATATTTTCGATATGTCTGGACTATGGGGTAGAGGTTGCAAGACGAAAGCCTTTTCTTACATAGAAAAACATCCAGGCCCGGCTAAAATTTGCAAAACAATACATCAAGTCTCACAAAAGCATGTGGGAAAATGTGTTATGGTCTCATGAGACCAAGGTTGAACTTTTTGGCCAAAATTCCAAAAAGTTACGTGTGGCGCAAAAACACTTTGCATCATCAAAAGAATACTGTCCCCACAGTGAAGCATGGTGGTAGCAGTGTCATGCTTTGGGGTTGCTTTTCTTCAGCTGGAACTGGGGCTTTAGTCAAAGTGGAGGGAATTCTGAGCAGTTCCATATACCAGTCACTTTTGGCCCAAAACCTTCAGGTATCTGCTAGAAAGCTAAAGATGAAGAGGAATTTCAACCTTTTGACATTACCATGACCCCCCCCCCCAAGCATGCATACAAATCAATAAAAAAATGGATTCACCAGAAGAAAATTTAAGTTCTGGAATGACCCAGTCAGAGCCCAGACCTAAATCCAATAGAAAATCTGTGGGGTACCTGAAGTGGGCTGTGCGCAAGAGACACCCTTGCAATCTGACAGATTTGGAGCCCTTTTGCAAAGAAGAGTGGACAAATATTGCCAAGTCAAGATGTGCCATGCTGATGCAGTCCGACCCAAGAAGACGACTTTTTTCGGCTGCTCCCGTTAGGGGCTGCCACAGTGGATCATCTGTTTCCATTTCTTCCTGTCCTCTGCATCCTGCTCTGTCACACCAACCACCTGCATATGTCCTCTCTCACCACATCCATAAACCTTCTTAGGCCTTCCTCTTTTCCTGTTACCTGGCAGCTTCATCCTTAGCATCTTTTTGTCAATATACTCTGCATCCCTCCTCAGCACATGCCCAAACCAACGTAATCTTGCGCCTCTGACTTGGTCTCCAAACCTTCCAACCTGGGCTGACCCTCTAATATACTTATTCCTAATCCTGTCCACCCTTGTCACACCCAGTGCAATTCTTAACATCTTTAACTCTGCCACATCCAGCTCTGACTCCTGCCTTTTTGTCAATGCCACAGTCTCCAACCCATATAACATAGCTGGTCTTACTACCCTCTTGCAAACCTTCCTTTTCACTCTTACTGGTACTCTTGTGTCACAAATCACTCCTAACACTTCTCCACCCACTCCATCCTGCCTGTACTCTCCTCTTCACCTCTCTTCCATACTCACCATTCCTGTTGATCCCAAGTATTTAAACTCATCCACCTTCACCACCTCTACTCCCTGCATCCTCACTATTCCTCTATCCTCCCTCTCATTCACAAACACACATTCTGTCTTACTCCTGCTGACCTTCATTCCTCTTCTATCTAGAGCATATCTCCACCTCTCCAAGGTCTCTTCCACCTGTTCCCTACTCTCACTACATATCACAATATCATCTGCAAATATCATAGTCTACGGGGGACTCCAGTCTGATCTCGTCTGTCAACCTGCCCACCACCATTGCAAATAAGGGCTTAGAGCTGATCCTTGATGTAATCACACCTCCACATTAAATGCATCCGTCACTCCAACTGCAGACGTCCCCGCTGTCACACTACCCTCATACATATCCTGTACCACCCTTACATACTTCTCCGACACTCCAGACTTCCTCATACAATACCACAACTCCTCTCTAGGCACCCTGTCATATGCTTTCTCTAAGTCAACAAATACACAATGCAACTCCTCCTGACCTTCTCTGTACTTCTATATCAACACTCAGAGCAAACATAGCATCTGTAGTGCTCTTTCCTGGCATGAAACCATACTGATGATCACTAATCACCTCCCTTCTTAACCCAGCTTCCACTACTCTTTCCCATAACTTCATGCTGTGACTGATCAATTTAATCCCTCTGTAGTTACTACAGCTCTGCACATCACCCTTATTCTTAAAAATCGGTACCAAAACACTTTCTCCATTCCTCAGGCATCCTCTCACTTTCCAAGGTTTCATTAAACAATCTAGTTAAAAACTCCACTGCCATTTCACCTAAACACCTCCATGCTTCCAAAGGTATGTCATCTGGACCAACAGCCTTTCCATTCTTCATCTTCTTCATAGCTATCCTTACTTCCTCCTTGCTAACCCACTGCACTTCATGATTCACTATCTGCACATCATCCAACCTTCTCTCCCTCTCATTCTCTTCATTCATCAGCCCCTCAAAGTACTCTTTCCATCTGCTCAACACACACTCCTCGCTTGAGTACATTTACCTCATTATCCTTTATCACCCTTACCTGCTGCACATCTTTACTAGCTCAGTCCCTCTGTCTAGCCAATCGGCACAGGTCCTTTTCTCCCTCCTTAGCATCCAACCTTTTGTACAACTCTTCATACGCCTTTATCCCTAGCCTTCACCAACTCTCTCTCTTTGCCATGCACCTCATCTCTTTATATTCCTATCCACCACCAGGGTCCTCCTTGTCCTTCTGTCCAGATGTCACACCAAGCACCTTTCTAGCAGTCTCCCTTACTAGCTCTGCTGTAGTTACCCAGCTATTCAGTAACTCTTCACTGCCACCCAGTGCCTGTCTTGACTCTTCCCGGAACTCCACCTCACAATTACCCTTTTTCAATTTCCACAATTTGATCCTTGTTGCTGCCCTCACATTCCTCCTCCTCTTCTTGATCACAGTCATCCCACAAACCACTATCCTATGCTGTCTAACTACACTTTCCCCTGCCACCACTTTACAGTCTCCAATCTCCTTCAGACTGGCCCTTCTACATAAGATATTATCCACCTGTGTGCATCTTCCTCCACTCTTGTATGTCACCCTATGCTCCTCCCTCTTGTTAAAATACATACTCACCACAGCCATGTCCATCTTTTTTGCAAAATCCATCACTATCTGACCTTCTGTATTCCTTTGCTTAACACCATGCCTACCCATCACGTCCTCATCCCCTTTGTTCCCTTCACCAACAAGCCCATTGAAATCTTCTCCAATCACCTCTCTCTCACCCTTGGGTATAATCATCACCACTTCTTCCAACAATTTTTTTCTCATTCATCGCACACCCAACTTGTGGAGCATATGCACTAACAATATTCATAATTACACCATCAATTTCCAGCTTCATAAACATCACTCTATCCGACACTCTTTTCACTTCCAAAACACTTTTAGCATACTGTTCCTTGAGGATAACCCCTACGCCATTTCTCCTCCCATCCACAGCATGATAAACTGATTTGAACCCACCTCCGATACACCTAGCCTTGCTCCCCTTCCATCTGGTCTCTTGCACACATTATACACCAACCTTCCTTCTGTCCATCATATCAGCTAGCTCTCTCCCTATACCAGTCATACTGCCAACATTCAAAGTTCCGACCCTCACTACCACAGTTCTAGCCTTTGCCTGCCTTCAGGCATGCCTTCGCCCTCTTCTCCTCCTCCTACCCAAGAAGACTGAAACCAAAAGGTGCTTCAAGAAAGTATTAGTTTAAGGGTGGGCACACTTATGCAACCAGCTTATTGTATACTTTTTATTTAAATTTTTCCCCCAACAGATTTGTTTTTCAGTTGAATTGTACAGGTTATAGGTCACATTAAAGGTAGGAAAAGTTTTGAAATAATTTATTGTGGTCTTTTTTTTATATCACAAAAAAACAGACATTTTAACAGGGGTGTGTAACTTTTTATATCCACTGTAGTTTCCAATATTTTTTCTGGCATTCTTCTTGGATCTTCCTAATATAGATTATGAACGTTATTACATTAGATGGTCAGAATTCAAGTTCAAATTCCTGCAGCAGTTTCTCTGTCCTGGGAAAATGATGGTTCAGAACAGCGTGACTAAGGATTCACATTCTGCCTGGGAAATCACAGTAGCCCCTCAGTAATTTAAACATACTGCCTCTTTCTTCAAGACTGTCCATGGCTTTAACATCCCTCCAGTTTACTGCAATCTCCTCTCTTCCATATTCAGAGATAAAGTTCATAAAGCTTCACAAGCATTTCTCCTCCTCATGGCAGCAGCTCTTTTGTGACTGGCATACAAGATGGTATCTTCCATTTCCTGAACAGTTATGGGATCACAGAGATATCACTTGAGTGTAGAATGGCAGACCACATAGCAGTACTTGTCACAAGGTACTCACAGTTCAATAATATTTCCTTTTATATTTATTAAAACTGCTTAATTTACTTTTTTAATGTTTTGTTTACCAGAACATTCAACTGGGTTTTGACCCACTTTCGGCAAATGCTCAAGTACAAAAAAAGTGAACACTGCAATTTTACACTCCGTGAAAAAATTTTCATGCAAATACATTGTCGCACACAAGTCATCTTTAGGCTTGGTAACGGTACAAACACATTAGACAAAAACAGCACAAGGGTTCTGCACATTAATTTTATCAATACAAAACAAGATATCTAGGGCCTCACCATGCCTCTGTTGATTTTCACTGTATTAGTATTTCTCTCTTTTGAGCATCTGTTCCAAACTGAGGTTTGAGTGTTTACTTTACTGATAAAAGCTGTCATGCTTATGAGCCTTAGATTTAGAATGCAAAGGCCATCCCAGAGTTTTATAAACAAAGGAGATGCAGCCTGCCAGACACTTATAAAATATGATGTTTGATACATGTCCTATATTTGTTTTGGAAAAGGAAGGAAATAGCTTGTCTGACTTTCTAATATTTTTGGTACAGTGCAAGTCAAATCTGACATTTAAAGTATGAAGCATGCGCTCACCTCTGACTTGAATAGTTCAGAAAAATACAGGTAAAAAATTTATTGATTCAAATGTGTTTCAGATGACAAAGGAATAATTTGTTCTTAATGATGTCTTTGTGGAAGATGAGATAGTGGCTTGCATGAGAGTGCCTGTAATTCCAAAACTTGCCCAGCAGGGTACCTGCAAACAGGAAAATGGTCTTCCAAGAAAGAAACTAAATTAGCGGTGGCTGCTGGTTCAAAAGGTTCTTGAGTCAATGATTTCAGGCAACAATGTAATATACCATGCAGGGACTGGATCTTGAATGGGGGGTCTCAACAAAAAGGTTCCATTGAGGAAGGCTTTAGATATCCTAAGAGAAGCAATAGAAGTCATTATGTCTTATGTGAAATGGCAGCCATCTGACCATTTACAGTAGAATAACTGAAACCTTGTCTAAAAAGTTCTGAAAAAGTCCAGTGTCAATGGAAGAGGGTCTGAAAAAGGATATAATCCTTGAGGACTACCAAATAGAAAATATTTTCCATTTGCTCTTCTAAGTCTTTTTATGTTAATTCTCTGGTAGCCCATCTATCGCTTGTCAGAAAGAAGATAGCCTGGTGTCTCTAGCTATCGTTAAAATTGGGTAAACCATGTGGTTAATTCTGGGGTCTTAGGATCTGGCAGAGACATTCCGGATGGGTGACTCAGTAGATCTGGTAGAGGATCCAGCAACCAAGGTGGGAGCAGCAAGTGAGCCATAAAGGAAGTGGAACCATACCTGCTGGGCCAAAATGGAGCAGTGAAGATCAACTTAGTCTTGTACCTCATGGCTTTTTGTATGAATTTCGACAGGAGAGGTATCGGCAGAAAGGCACTGAGGAGGCCTGGGGATCAAATGTGGGTTAGACCATTTCTCAGTGACCATTCCTGTGGAGGGGTGAAGGTAAAGAAAATGCTGCATTTTTTGTTTAAGTAGGAGGCAGAGAGGTTGCAGCAAGATTGGGCCCAGTACCGGTAGATCTCTGTTGCCAGTCTGTCAGACCACTCATGAGGTTGGAAAAGATACACCTGTTCAGTCTGTCTGTATATTCAACATCCCAGGAATGTGAGTTGATACAAAAAAAAAAAAACAGTGGGAAGACATCGTCCACTGCCAGACTTGCATGGCTTCCGGCAGAGCATACAAATGCGTTCCACCTTGTTTGTTGACATATTGTCTGCCTGGATGGAAATGCCTGCACCACTAGGATGACTGTCCCCATCTCCAAGACACTGATCTGAAGTTTGACCTCCACAGGTGACCATGCCCCTTGAACTCTCTCTTTCCCTCAAAAATTCCCCCCAACCCTAGAAGGAAAGCGTCCACGGTTACTATGGCCTAGGGAACAGCTAAGCAGAAAAGACTCCCTACTACCACTGATGGGGAAGTTATCTCCCCATCTTATATGTCTTTGTATACTTGAATGAGATGGACTCTGGTATGCAGAGGGTGAATGCTCTGTGAACACTGGACAGACTGTGTCCACTGCCGCACTTTCATGTGGTATGTTGCTAATGATACTAACATAATGGCAGAAGCCATCAGACCTAACAAATGGTTGTGTATGCTGAACTACTTGAAGCTAAAAGTCTTAAAATCTAGACTCTTGAGATTGGAAGTTAGATACAGTTTGACAAATTACAAATCAGACATCCAATGAATTAAGTGATGTGTAATTTGCTCATCATATGATTGATTGTTGATCCTAACAGTAATGAATACTTTTGTATAGACTAACTGGATGATGTGTATGCTGCATTTTACTACTGTACACTATCTGAATACTGTATTTTGCTTACATTTCTGTGGAACTTTTCTCACTGGGCTTCCAATGAAAAAGGGCTTCTGGCCTAGTCAGGCTTTCCCACTAAACAAATGCAAATAAATAAAAAAATAAACAGGTCTGCAAGACTGAGTAGGAAGACTTGGTGCTACAGTAGTAGATCCCTGGAGATAGTGGTTAGAAGCCAATCATCTAGATATGGGAAAATTTGGATCCCCTGCAGTCTTGGTGAACAAGCGGGTGGCTGTGGTAAGACTGAATGGCAGTGCTCTGAAATGGTAATGACTGGCTCCCAGCTGGAAAAGGCGAAATCTACAGAACACATCCAATTGTCCTTTCTCAAGAGACATAATATGGACTTCACAATGACCATCTGGAATTTCTTCTGTCTGACAAACTGATTGAGGTGGCTGAGGTCTAATACTAGCATGAGGACCCCTGTCTTTTCTGAAACTAAAAAGAAGCTGGAATAGACTCTGGATTTTAAGTGATCTAGACAGACCTGTTAGATGACTTATCTAGCAACTCTGACACCTGCTGCAGATTCCAACTGATTGGGTGGAGCACCAGGAATCTTCACTCTGTTTGGTGGATACAAAAAGGCTATGGCATAGCTTCTGGTATTTATCCTTACTACTCATGAACTGAAAGTTACCGCTTGCCAGGCTTGATTGTGTACAGTTAAGAATCCCCCAACTGCCTCCAGAGTGCAGCAGATGGTTAACCCTTCTGGGATGCTGGTAGGGTTTCTCAGTGGAAGGAATACAGAAACCCTGATTCTGTAGTCTGCTTCTGCCTTTGGACTACATCTGTTCTTATTGCCTTTCCTTTGTCTGGCAAAATCCATCTCAAGCAGTGTCATGATGAAAACCCTTTGATTTTCTGAAACACATTTCTTACCTCTCCTTTGATTCCTGGAATAGGATTTTTGTTGAATAGGGGATTAGATTCCTATGCCATCTTGTTCGTTCCTGGTAAGAGTCTCTTTTACTTTGGGTCCAAACAGCATGGAATCATCGAAAGGGGTATTGATAAACGATGCCTTGAAGCTTTCAGCAAAGCTGCACTCAAGCATGATGATACATGGTAATGCTCTTGATGTGTCATCTGCTGCATTTGATAGCGGTCTCATGGCAACACTGGAATTAGACTGAAAGGTAAATATCTGGGCATCCACTGTTCTTTGGACGTCAGATGTTAAATTACTAAAAAGATATTTAAATACCTCCTTGAACAAGTCCCTCTGAAAACAAGTTAAATCAGCAAGGAAATTAAACACCTGAAGAACAAAGGTTGCAGAAATCCTTAGTCTGTCTAATGCCCTAGACTCTCTGAGGCAGAAACAAACTCTCTTCAGACAGTTCTTTCTTTGTGACTGCTACCAAGAGGATTTTATCAGTCTTCTGCGGGATAAGTTTAACATCTTCCAAGCTCTCTGTGCTATGACGTATCTCCAAGCATTGGGGTGGGACAACCAAGACTCAAAACAGCCAGACCCAAACGTTTCACGGAACACAGACTAATTCAAATGAGTTTCAGTGAACCATCATGTTATGGGACAAGATCAGTTTATTAAAAATGTATATTAATTTTAGTTTCATTAATGATTCTATAATAGGATTGTTAAAAAAGCAAATATAATTTGTATGCAGGACTGTGGAAAAATACAGCTTCATAAGCTGAAGTTACTGCTGTGTTTCAAATGCATTCTTTTAAAATGCAACAGAGAAAAGTAAGTGTTGAAGGAACAAAGGCATGCTAACTAGTGTAAAAGGAATTTGTTAGCCTGATTCCTCCAGGCTTGGAGTATTTTGTTGCTAGGAAAAGTTTGAGATATCCAAGGTCAGAAAACAAGACCCTTGGAGCAGTTGGGTCATATAAAGGAAGGTGTTCACATGAAGTCCAGGATGAGAATCACGAGGAATGAGAACATTTCTAAAGTCATTCATTTGCTCAGTGTATTACAATGTCAGCATCTTACACGGTTGAATTGATAAGCAAATGTATAAAAGATGTAGTTGCCTTTGTTCACTGAGACTGGCTTACCAACTGCTATGAAAACGGTCTCCCAGCGCTGTAAATACAATTTCTGTTTGCACATCCTAAAGTGTTGTTCCTGACTAAAGGCAAATAAGGTAAATATACAACATTATTTATTACTTTAACATTTTGGTGCCATTCTCCGGATCTGAACTTTGGTATTGCTGCAAGGCAGTCCTGGAATAGGGCCCATCATAGATTTTCTGTGAATTCCACACTGCTTTGTATGGAACAGTCAGAGACTCAGATGTGCAGCTATTCAGGGTGTGCAAACATACTAGCCTTGTGTTTTATAAGGGAAAAGGGTTGTTTTGTGTTTTCTTTTCTCTCTTTTAGACAATTTAGCTAATAAGTGAATGACTGTTTTGTTTGACTGAGTTGTTTGCAAGGTATACAAAGTAATAGTGGGAGGACCACAGAGGAAATTAGTTGTTAGTGGGTGGACCCCACAGCAAATGAGAACAAGTTATTAAATGTATGTGCACATACAGCAAAGGAAAAATTAAGACAAGGAGGCAGCCTTGTGTCGAGGGCGGTACCCCCAGAAGTGAAAGGTAAGAGATATGAGAGATGTTTTGTGTTAATGTATGAATGAATGGGAAAGAGAAAAGAAAAACGTTAGAGTATACAAAGTTAAAACAAGTTCATAAGCATACAGAATGTTGGGATGTACAGTATACACTGTTAAAACAAATGAGCCTATGGCATGTTGGGACGTAGAGTATGCATTATTAAAACAAATTAATGAGTCCAGAGCATGCTGGGACGTAGGTGTAACTGTATGGAATCATTTCAGAGGGTCCAAAAGAGTGGTCATTTCTGGACACTGTACCTATCCTCCCTGTTATCCCGATCGCAATGCTGGAGTTGTAACTTTTGAGCTCGTGCCGGGATGAATGCAAGGAGGTACTGCAGGAAAAGGCTAATCGAAACCTCTGCTGTCACTGCATGATTACAGACTTCCTACCCTTCCCTCCCTGTATGCTGTGTAGATTGCTATAGTTATTTTCTGTCCTCTGAACTGCCCATATCCAGGATTTGTAAGGGAAGTCTTAAAATTTTTATTTATAAATTAAGAAAAATGGGAGCAAATATAAGCAAGCAAGATCAAATACCTAAAAAGGGAACACCTGCATATTTTATGTATCATAACTAAGAAAAAGAGTTGTAAGTATTTGCATGACTTACTAAGAATTGTACTGATGGGGTAAATAAACTTATAACAGGACTAAACTGACATTAAAAGGTATTTTAGAAGAAAATAGCAAAGTAAGTGGTTGGTACACTGAAGCACTGAAAAGAAATAAGGAGTAAGCATTAAGAGGGTTGCAAGATGTCAATAAACAAAATTGTTGTAACAGGTAAAGGAGGTTAAAGAGGCTGTACAGACCAGTAAAAAGGGATCCCTTTATCCTGTCTTAGCAAGTTTGAAACAAACTGAGAATGGGCAAAAAGCTGAAACTTCTAAAGAGGATAATAATTCTCCAGCAGCTACTGCACCCCCACCCCCATACGCACAGGTATGGGTACCTCCTGTACAAGACACTGTTTTTCAAACCGTACCTTACAGTCAACTGTCCACTGGACACCCAGTCAGCATGACACTGTTACATCTCAGACTAGCTCCCCTGGTCAATCTTCATCTTCTGAACAAGCATTTACAGTCGAGGGGGGTTAGTCTTTCTATCCTTCTCAAATAGCTTCTACTTCATCAACAGGGGGCATTCGTATTTGATACTCCTGTAGCTCATCATACACGCTCACATGACCGGGTACAACAGGACGAAGTGACCTCTGGAGAGGATCTTTTGGCACCGCTCAGATAAATTCTGGGGGCTAATAGACAACTTGTTCATCATCCTTGGAACCTTGCTGATTTGCATACTACATCTAAAAGTTTTCCAAATATTAGGAAAGATCCATTATAATTTAAGGAAGAATTAAAAACTATAACAGAATGTTACAAACCTACTTTGACCAATTTAAATCAGCTTATGGTAGTTACTTCAGATGAAATAAGGAAGCAGTTACTGGAAAAGGCTAAAATAACAGATTTTACTCTCACAGGGAATGCATTAATAGATAGACAGCATTGTTAAACAAAATGATGGACGTCTGTCAAGTTAGGAATGACTGGTCTAAAATACAGGCATGTAAACAAAATAAAGGGGAAGCCCCTGCAGACTATTTGAGTCACCTTAAAACAGTATTTGCTAGACATTCAGAAATACCAGACCCAAAGGAGCAAGTTAAGCCATCTACTGCAGCAGCCTTTGTGCAGGGTCTGCAAGCCCCTGTACAAAATCAAATAAAGCAAGTGCTCATAGACTGGCAGGGAAAGGACTTATCTTCAAGTGCTGCAAATTACTGTACAGAGTATAAAACAGAATACTGAGGATAAGCTGTTAACTTTACAAATCAGGCAGCTGGAAAACCAGAGGGGTTGAGGCAAAAGCAGGGGTAGAGGAATTGCTACAAGATTTAGTAAAAGTGCTGGATGAGGGGAACAAAGTGCAACTGGTTGCCAATAACGAGCTGGCAGTGCCCCTACAGCTTCATCGAACACATCTTGCTTCAATTGTGGAGATGTAGGACACTGAAAAGGAGAATGCCCACACAAGCAAATGCAGAGTCCGAGATACTTAGAATGAATGACAACCAAATTATAATAATGCAGTTTCCCCCCTCTCCACCTCCTCACATTGAAAGGAGTCAGAAAGCCCCATACTGACTAAGTCAACGGAATAACACAAAAGTAAATCTTAATCCTCTAGTGCCAATAGATCAAAATGGACCTTACATTAAGATGAAAATAAATTCAAAGAAAATCCCTCTTCTGGTGGACACTGCAACAACTAAGTCAGTGTCAAAAATAACTTCAGATAGTCAAATAACAGTATCAAAGCATAAAGTAAAGGCAGTTGGAGTAACAAATGCGACTTATGTATCCTGTCTCAAAAGTGATCCCCATTTCTTTAGGTCAGATCGAAGAAAGGCATTCTTTCCTTCTGAGCACTAGTGCACCAGTAAATCTGCCAGAAAGAGTTGTTATGCAAGCTAGGTTGTACTATTTACTGTACCCCAGAAGGGGTATATCTGGATGTTCGGACAGAATCAGAGGGGAAAGTATTAGCAGTTTTAGCAAAAGCTGAGGAACAGCCTGTTGGAAGCAGACAGGCAAACAAAGTTAATACAACATGTACCTGCCAACTTGTGGGCTAAACATGCAAATAAAGTAGGTATACTAAAATCAGCAAAACCAGTAAAAATAAAATTAAACCCATCAAAACCTCTCCCTAGAGTTCCACAATATCCACTAAAGCCGGAAGCAGAGTAGAGAATCAAACCTGTAATTCGGTCTCTAATACAGCAAGGAATAATACCAGCTAAAAGCCCTTGTAATACTCCTATTTTTCCAGTGAAAAAGCCAGGAAAGGATACTTACAGATTTGTACAAGACTTAACGCATTACAGCTGAGTGATGTCTCCAGGCGTTTCTGCAGTTACTGCCTACTGCGCCTCTAGGCGTCAAATATTGCCTGTTAATATTTGCATTAATAATTCCAAAACCATGCTACATACAAGGTATCAGAGTATTTTATCTTGAAGCATACATGATGGCAAACACAACTGTATTGCTATATGGCCTCTGTCAATGACTGTTTGTTAGAACTCTAAGGTAATAACTTCATTTTTAAAGGCTGAAGCCACACCCACTGGGAGTTAAAGGTACACACTCCAAAGGGCTGTACTGGAGGGTTGTAAATAATGCAGTACTACCTACGTTTCCTGTTGTTCCAAATCCAGCAACAATACTGAGTTGAATACCACCTACAGCTAGTTACTTTTCCATAATAGATTTATGTTCAGCATTCTTTTCTATACTTATTCACCCCAAGAGTCAGTTTCTGTTCACTTTTACTTATCAGGGGACAGCAATATACCTGAACATTGATGCCATAAGGATATACTACATCTCCATTATTTTCTCAAATTCTAAAAAAAAGGTTTGGAAAATGTGACATTTCCAGGTGGGTCTGTGTTAGTACAATACATGGATGCATGAAATTCCTTTCAGCAATGTCAGCAGGACATCCTGCATCTTCTGACTATCCTTGCAAAAAAGGGACACAAGGTGTCAAAAGAAAAACTACAACTATGGTCACCACAGGTATGTTATATTGGTTATTTAATATCTCAGGGTAGCAGACAGGTATTACCATCTCGTATTCATGCAACATCTAAGGCCTTATGCTCGATTACTCAGAGACAGCGTAGATCTTTATAAGTATGAAAGGACAATGCAGACAGTGGATTCCTAACTACGCAAAAATTGCCAAACCTTTGATAAATCTTTTAAAGCATGATATACCAGAGCCTCTCCTTTCGAATAGTAAATTGGAAAATTCATTGCAAAATTTAAAACAAGCTTTAGCTACTTCCCCACCTTTAGGGTTACCAGTCTATGATAAACCTTTTATGTTATTCTGTCATGAAAGAAATGGATTTGCACTGGGAGTGCTTGCACAAAAACATGGGAACAACTATCGTCCATTAGCCTACTATAGCACAGCACTTGATTCTGTTGCAAAATAGTTTTCCACCCTGTTTAAGGGCAGTTGCCGCTGCTGCCATTTTAGTTAATCTTGTACAATTGCTGGTGCTTGGGCATGATCTTACAGTAGCTGTCCCACATTCTGTATAATCTCCCTTGCTTAAGATGAAAACTCAACCACTCTCAACTAGACGTCCAACTAAATATAAACTTAAGCTTTCTTCTGATCCATCTATTTCTCTGATCTGCTCTCCCGTTCTAAATCCTGCTACTGCTGAGGATGGTAAAGAGCTTGATTGCGTGTGTGCAACTATTTGCTTTCTCCTAGAAAGGACTTAAAAGGACACTCCTATACCCAATGCTGACATAAACCTGTTTATGGATGGCTCCTGTAGAAGAAATCAAACAGGACAACTGATTGCAGAAATATCCGTTTGCACCAAATTCATAATATTGTTGCAACAAAGATTAGAGGGTCCTCATTCTGCTCATATAGCTAAATTAGTTGCTCTGCAAAAAGCCTCTGAGTTAGCCAAAGGCAAGGTGGCCAATATTTTTACAGACAGCTGTTATGCTTTTGGGGAGGTACATGATTTTGGGCAACTTTGGAAAGAAAGGGTTTTTGACCGCTTTGGAAAATCAAATTAAAAATTCAGGGTACATAAAAAAAGAACTTATGTACTCACCATAATGTTCATGTGTGTTTGTCCATCTTGCCTTCATTCTTAAGTGGTTGGGTTCGGAACTGATCCTCTGTTCCGACTCAGTCTTATACTAGCTCGTGGCTGAAAAACGTTATCCCATCAGGCTCTAGAAAACCTCCCCAAATCTTGTTTGCTAATATAAAAAGGTACTAAAACTATGGAATACAGCAATCTAGAAGGTCAGAAAACATTCATTACCAATTGTATGCGCTCGGTCTTACAGGAGCCAAAGGCTGGGTGAAGGAGGGTGGGATGTAAGAATGAATGCGAGATGGACAACACACATGGAACGTTATGGTGAGTACATAACTTCTTTGTGTGATGTTGTGCTATCTCATCTTCATTCTTAACTGGTTGGGACAGCATCCCTAGCACCATTTTTCTTGGGTGGCTCAAGGGAGAATATTCTTCAGAACAGTGGACCCAAAAGAGATCCTGTTCCGAGAGGCCAAATGCACTTTGCAAGGAGTGATAAAGGTATGAGGTCTTAACCATGTTGCTGCAGCACAAATGGTATCAATCGGTAATCTCACCCGAAAGGCATAAAGAGGTTATGACTCTTGTACAATGACCTTTTACTTTATAGGAGAGTTCTTTGTTTCGAGATTGGTAAGTAAAGGTAATACAATCTGATAGCCATTTTGAAAGTGTGACTTTAGATACAGGAGCACCTTTCTTAGAGTCTAAAAATGATACAAATTGGTCAGATTTTCTGAAGTCCTTTGTCCTATGTAAGTATAAACGTAATTGTCTATTGTACATCTAGTTGGTGTAGCATACATTCTGCCTTGTTGCCATAGTTGGGGGAAAAATGGTAGTTCTATGGAATGGTTCAAATTGGATTCTGAGCATACTTTGGGTAGAAAGGATGGGCTTATTCGTAGGGATACACTATCTTTGTAGAAAAGCATGTAGGGGGTTTTACAGACTATGCTTGTAGCTCTGAAACTCTTCTAGCAGAAACAATGGCAATCAAAAATAGTCTTCCAAGTCAAATACTTGAGATAGCTGGATGATGCAGGTTCAAATAGGGAAGAATCAAATGGGATACGACAAACTTCAGGTGCCATGGTGCTGGATGGAGGTGGTCTTAATAAAATACTGCCTTTAAGAAATGTCTTGCAAAGTCTGTGGGACATCACATTCAGGCCTGATTTGCCTAGATGGAAATTAGATATCGCTGCTAACTGAACTCTAATAGTAGCTGCAGCTGTGCCTTCATTAAACAGCTTTGCTAAGAATTCAAGAATGGAAGCTATTGGGGCAGAGAAGGGGGCAAAGCCCAAGAAGAAAATCTTTTCCATTTGCGCATACATAACTTTCTCGTTGAAGCCTTATGAGATGAGATTAGCATACGCTTCACTGATGGAGACAGGTTAGGGAGCCTGGCTATGTTTGGAATTGGAGCAGCCAAGCTGTGGTTTGCAGGGAGGGAGTGGAGCAATCCTGATGCAGGAGTCAGAAGCTGGGTCCAGAATCCACTGCTCCTACTGAAGATGAGGCCAAAGGAAGGAGAACCAAATCTGAAGAGGCCAGTATGGGGCAACCAGTATCTAATTCCTTCTCAAGGAACTAGCTTTCTGAAGAACTTTGGGTATCAACAGAAAGGGAGGAAAGGCATAGAGGAGACCCGAGGGCCAATTGTGTACAAGTGCATCCCTTGGTGATTGGGGGTGAGGGGGGATAAGGGAAAGATAGCGGTTGCATTTGGCATTCATGTACATGGAAAAAAGGTCTTCGCAATTGCTGGCCCCATTTGCAGAAAATCTTTTCTGCTGCTACTCGTTTTAGGAACCACTCGTGAGTCATCAGTATCACTATGCTAAGTTTGTTTTCTAGCACACTGGAGTTCCCTGGGATGTGCGTTGCTATCAAAAACCATTGGGAGGAAGTTGCCCTCTGCCATTCTCTCAGCTTCCCAACAAAGGGGGTAAGACCTGGTTCCTCTCAGTTTATGTACCACACAGCCAACATGTTGTCTGTCTGTATTGCAACAGTTCCTAATGGAAGACCGTCTTGGAATGCTTGCAAAGCTAAAAGCACCACTCTCATCTCTAGGACACTGATGTACAAATGGGCCTCGTGATCCTGCCAAGTCCCTTGGACTGTCCTTCCCAGGTAATAACTCCCCCAATCTGGAAGCATCTGTGGTCACTGTGGCTAAAGGCTGTGGAAAAACAAAGGGCCGATCTGATGTCACATGAATGGAGTGAAGCCACCAATGAAGATCTTTCTTGCAAGATTCTGTTATAATTTGGTGGGACATGGGTAGTTCCTGCATTGACCACTGAGTGAACAGTAGTCACTGCAGAATTTTTATATGCAGACGTGCTAATGGATTCAAGTTTATTGCAGCTGCCATGGTCCCCAAGACTTTCAGGACTGTTCTTGCTTGTACGTTTTTCTCGGAAAGTAGGTTTATAACCTGAACTCTCTTTCAGGGGGAAGTTTTGCCATAATTTTTATTGTATCTAGACCTGCTCCTTTAAAAAAAACTATACACTGAGATGGCAACAAGGCAGATTTTTTTGTAATTTATTGTGATTCCTAGGTGAGAGCAGAGCTGTAAGGTGGTGTCCCTCTTCTGTTAGTAGATGCTTGGTGGTGGCAGTTAGGAGACAGTCATCTAGGTATGGAAAACACTTGGAATCCTAGGCGTCTCAAGTGAGCTATGACTCCTGCCATACACTTGGAGAACACTCTGGGGGCTGTAGTGAGACCAAAGGGTACAGCTCAAAATTAGTAGTGAGTGGCTCCCAGCCAAAAGCACAAATGACTCCTGGATTGCCTGTCCATTTTTATGTAGTAGTACGCATCCTGGAGGTCTACAGAGCACATTCAATTATCTTGTCCCAGAAAAGGGAGTATCAACTGCAATATTACCATCCAGAACTTTGACTGTCTTACTGACTTGTTTAATTTACTGAGATCCAGGATGGGTCTCCAGTCCCGTTTTCTTTGGAACTAAAGAATCTTGAGGAAGTTCTGGATCCTATTTTGTCTGCAGGGACTATCTGGATGACCCTCTTTTTCTAGCAACTTTTGTATTTCTAGAGTTGCCTGTTCTCTTTGACTGGGTGGAAAGTCCAGGATATTTTTTATGGAACAGGAAAAGTAAAGGGTATGGAGTAACCTCTGGATGAGATGCTTTGTACCCACTTGTCTTTTCTTATTTTTAACCAGGCTTCTGGGTACAAAGATAAGCAACCCCTGACTGCCTCCAGATATGGACAGGTGGGCCTCCTTTCAAGAGCACTGGAAGAACTTACCAAGGAAGGATTCCCGCTCACCCTGATTTTGCAGACGTCCGCTGCATGGCTTGCATCTTCCATTACTGCTTCCACCTCTGCCCCTGGAGGAAGAAACACCAAGTGTGTCCTGGAAAGCTCTCTGGGATTTTCAGAATATTTTTCCTCCCTTTTGACCTTTTGTATAAGGTCTAGAAGGTAGGGAAAAATGGACTACTACGGCAGATAGTTTTTTCTTCTTGTTCACACCTGGTTAGTGTCTCTGACTTTTGGCTCAAATAGGGATGAGCCATTGAAAGAGGCATTAACAAAAGATTTAAAGGATTCTGCAAAGTCACACAAGTGCATCCAGGAATGTCTCCATAGCTGCCCTACTCGCTCCATCCAGTGCATAATAAATGAGTTTCATGGAGGAGTTGACCACTGAATTTAAGGTAGAGAGCTGAGAGGAAACCTTCTCTGATACCCCTACATCTACTGGATGTTGGAGAGCATCTCCTAGTTCCTTCAGGAGATCTCTCTGAAGTTTGGTAAAGTGGGTGAGATAATTCAGTCTCCTGGTGTTCTGGCTGAAGTGTGATTCTCAAACAATCTGGAAATATATTGCTGATTGATAAGTATATTTTTGGTATTTTAACCTTTCAGAGCATTGTCTTAAATTTGCCTGACTGTATTATTTTATATCATTTCTAGCACTGTTTTCTGTTTCTCAACTGTCCTGAAACTGTTTTCCCCTCCCCCACCCTATTTTTGTGGTGGTGTTATAGTTTGTATCTTTGCAGTTGCCCGCCCCTACTGTAAATTTGATCTGGGACACCCCTCCCACTCTGGTGTTCACTCTACTTAATACAGAGAGAACATTTGAGAAGTCCAACCCACTTAGGTTCTTAACCTTGAAGTTTTCTTGTGTTCCTTCTTCCTCTCTCCTTGCACTTCACTAAAACAAACTTGCACTTTATTTTGTTTTTGCATCTTCTTAAAAGTACTCATTTGTATTTATTCAGCTCCATTTATTACTGCTTGGTAGCAGCCTCATTACAGTGGAACTGTTATTCTAAGCCTTTTGGTTTAAGCACTTGGGCTCCAGATCAGTCTTATATTAAGAAGGTTTGCGGTCTGCACTGTTGTGGCAGAACAGGCAGCTTACACATCCTTCTAAGTTGAGAATTGCTGATTGAAGGCTCAGTGTCTGTTATTCTAAAAGTATATTAGTTCTGGTTAAAGCACGTGGGGTTCAGGACAGTTATTTTTCATGAAGGAGGCTTGTGGTCTGCACTCTCATGGGAGGACAGGCTAGATTCTGCCCTTCTGAGCTAGGAATTTTTGGTTAAAGGCCTATTGTGCCTACTTATTTGATCAGTTTCTTTCTGAAATTGGTGCGCCTTGTTTGCTGTATCATAGACTAGATTCAGACATCCTGAATCTAGCTTTGTTTGTATAACTTGAGCACTAATCCAGGCCATCTTTTTGAAGAAGGTTCCCCTGCACCTTAGTGGTAGGAGTGTTCAGTTAGAACTTCTCATTGAAGACTGCTGGAACAGGGCTCAGTTTTGAGCTTTTTTACTGGTTAATTGGGTAATTTGTTTAAATCAGTTTGCTTGTTTTCTATTGTTATATTTAAAAATTGCACTTTATTCATCTACTTTTACTGTATTTGTGTTTCTTCCTACTTTATTTTGCTTTTGCTGCTTGTCCTTAAAAGTACTTAATTGCATTTATTCTGCTGCATTTATTAATACTCATTAGTAGCCTGATTAATTTGCAACTGTTATTCTAAGCCTTTGGTTGAAGCACTTGGGTTTCAGACCAGTTGTTTTACATTAAGAAGATTTGTCACCCTTCTAAGTTGGGGGTTGCTGACTGAAGGCTTAGTCTGTTATTCTGGTTTAAGCACTTGGACTTCGGGATAGTTATTTTACATTAAGAAGGTGTGGTCTGCACACTTGTGGGAGGAGAGGGTAGATTCTGCCCCTCTGATCTGGGAGATTCTGATTAAAGGCTTATTGTGTCGGCTTATTTGAACTGTTTCTTTCTGAAACTGGTACGTCTTGTTTGCTGTAGCATAGACTAAATGCAGACCTGCTGAATCTAGCTTTGTTTGCATAACTTGAGCACTAATCCAGACCATCTTTTTTTGGAGAAGGTTCCCCTGTACCCTAGAGGCAGGAGTGTGTAGTTAGAACTTGTCTGATCGAAGACTGCTGGAACAGGGCTCAGTTTTTAGCTTTTTATTGGTTAATTTGTTTAAATCAGTTTGCTGATTTGCTACTGTTATATTAAAAAAAATACACTTTATGCATTGCCGCTTAGCTAGAGTTAAACTATTCCTGGCACCATAAAGTCTGCTCTCCAGATTTTCCCTTAGAACTAGCCAGTTTTTTAGTTTTAGCACTCAAATCTGTTTCTTTGAGCTCAGCACTTGTTCAGAACTCATAAGCACTACTAAAGCTATAAATTACTACATCACTCAACTTTCCTCACTTCTCTAGAGGAAAACAGTTTTGGTACTTAATAAGCACCTATCCAGACATGTAGAAATATATAGCAGTTGCCAGTCCACAGCTCGAGCAAGACGTTGATTTTATAGATTTTGTATAAAATAAAAATAGTAAACCCAATAAAAACACAGGTTTATTATCACGAATAAAAATCCAGCAGCTTAACAGATCCCTGGTTAAGCGCTTTCATCTGAATGCCTCAGATTTCATCAGAACCAAGATTTACACATACAGCTTTCCTTTTAAAGTAAATTAGGCGCCAAAAGCCTTAAAAAATGTAATTTCTTAAAGAAACAATGTTCTAAAACCTGTGAGGTTAAACACATAAGCCCTGAATACAAGAAGCTACCCTATAAATTACAGTTTATAAGTTACAATTTATAATCAATTATATAAATTATGTTACAAAAATATATGTATTTTGTATAATTTCAAATATTTATAGTAATCAACAATAATATAATGTATAAAGAATATCGTAAATTTAAAATGAAATAAAATACAATACATAAATTCTGTGTTGTATAATATATATTGAATGAAATATACTATGAATAATATACCTCACATAATATATACACATGTGTACTCTTATATAAATGTTTATAATGTGAACCAGTACTTATCCCCGGTCCAAAATTAAAAAAGGTTTAATACTAATAAAATCATTAAGACCGGGGGGGGGGGGGGTAGTTGCATCACAAATCCAGACATGTCTAAGTGTTAAATCCCAGTGTTTTGTCCTACCTGATGAATCTGGGCATTTGGGGCAATGCAGCAATTGTCTCATATACACATACAACCCTATCCTCCTACCACCCAACACTACAACCTGTGAGAGATGCACTTACATAGCCAACCTGGAAGCAAAGCTCTCTTTACCCAAGACTGGACTAGACAGTCAAGAGGAGAAAGTAAACACTTGGCACCATACCACACTCATCAAATAGCCCCTCAAAACCTACACCATCAAAACAGACACACAAACACAAAACACACACCTACATTTACAAAGGCTCTCAATAAAAAATCTGCTCAAGCAGCAGAGACCTCCAAAGCAGAAACACAAGCAACCTCCACCCCCCCCAAACACAACCCAAATGACACAGCCCACAAATTCAGTGTGCCACTCAACCACAGCCCATAAGGCATAACAATGTACCCAACACTCTATTCACAGGTGACTCTTTAGTCAGGCACACTGATGTGCCACTCACCAGGCAAAACAATGAGAAAGTTACTGTCAGATGCCTGTCAGGTGCCAGGATCCACCACATAATGCACGCACTTCGGTCACTCCACAAGTACAAATATGACTCTGTCATTGCCCATGTTGGTGTGAATGACCTGAGATGTACCTCCCTGGACTACATTAAGACAGACATGGAGGAGCTCTCCGATCTTGTAGCCCAGGCAGGTATGACCCTAGCCCACCCAGAATGATACCACATTACAAGGACAAAATTGACTTCAACAACTGGCTAAGCTTCTGGTGTCATTCTAAGGGGATCCAGTATCTGTCTGCCTGGGATGACATGATCGACAGACCAGAATGCTTTGCCAGAGATGGCCTGCACCTGTTGCCTTTGGGATTCCAGATACTGGTTAAGGCTCTTGCCACCCCTAAAGTGCCTTTTTAGGCAAGGTTCAAATGAACAAATTCACCACCGTAACAGGTACAAGGAAGCAAAATCTGAGTGTAATGCTACTCAATGCTAGAAGTCTAAACTTCAAAATGCATTCACTTGAGGCATTCCTTAAAATGGAGAACATTGACATCTGTGCAGTGACAGAGACCTGGTTCAAGGCTCCAAAGAGCATCCCTGCATTACCAGACTAATTCACACCACACCTTTCGGCCACCTAACCTGGACTGAAACACTACAGGCGGAGGCATGTCCATATTCATCAAGGATATCCACAACTCCAGGCTAATTGCTCAGCATAATGCATCTGAGATTATCCAAGTGCAACTAACTCTGGGCAACACTACTCATGTACCAACTCTTTTGTTCAACATTTTCTGGAATTCATAAATTCCAAAGCCTTGGATCAACTTATCCACACCCCCACCAGGGGCAGCAATATCCTAGACCTGGTCATTACCAACATGGGCGACCTGTGTTCCACACCAGAGGTCGATTCCTCATTGGCCAGATCTGACCACAACCTAATCACCCTAGACATCCACATCCTGCCCCCACCCCCCATAAGGGAAACCATAAAAAATTTCTCCAAAGCCAACTTCACACTTCTTAAGACAGAAGTGGCAAACTTCACGACACCCATGCAGACAGGCAACAGAGGTACGTCTGCTGAATCCTACACAAATGCACTTTATAACCACTTACACAAGTGCATGAATTGTGCTATCCCTAACAGAACCAAGATGATATCCTCCAAAAAAAAAGGAAGCCAATCTGGTGGTCCCCTGCCATAAACTCTACAACACAAGAAAGAAACTGTTGCAAAAAAGAGAAAAAATCCATGATTGGAGGAACTCCCTGGTCAGCCACATTAAGAAGCTGAGATCCCTCATAAAATCATCCAAAGCTAGTCACAAAAACAAAATCGCCACTGATTCTAAAGACAACCACAAAGCATTCTATAGCTATGTCAAGAATCTCTATGACAACACTCAGATTTGCTCTGAGTTGCAGCAGAATAGCACTAAATATACAGAACCAACTGATATTGCCAACATCCTGGCAGATGGGTTCAGTGCTAACTTTACGCCCCTCTCACCCCCTAAAGGGCTCATCTCTATACCGGAAGAATACAAACTTCCTGTAATCAGAGCTGTAAAGGTAAAAACCACACTCTCCAAAGCCAAGAACACAGCATCCATGGGACCTAACAACATCCCAGGCTGCGTTCTACATGAACTACAGAATGAACTGGCACTCCACCTAAGCACCATGTTTAATCATAGCCTCACCTCAGGCTTTGTGCCAAATGAATGGCGCACAGCTACGGTTATCCCACTCCACAAAGGGGGAGCCACCAAAGACCCCAGGAACTACCACCCCCATTAGCTTAATAGGTCTGGTCTGTAAGTCCATGGAAAGTATCATCATGGAACTTATAAACAAAAACATTGGTAATCTCAAAACTCTGGACCCCACCCAGTTCGGGTTTGTAAAAGGCAGATCATGTCTCCTAAACTTGACAGACTTCTTTGAAGCAGTCACCAAAGCTGTAGACGAGGGTAAGATGGTTCACACAGTCTTTCTAGATCTCGCCAAGGCTTTTGACACCTTCCCCCACTCTGGAATTCTAGATAAACTCACTAAACTAGGTAGAAATCCCTATGTCACAAGATGGGTTGCCAACTGGCTCACTGACCGAACCCACACTGTGAAAGTAGCTGACTCCAAATCCTACTTCAGACCAGTGACAAGTGGAGTACCACAGGGTTCAGTCTTGGGTCCTCTCCTGTTTGCTATATACTTTTCTGAAGTGCAGGCTAACGCACAAGGCCTTTGGCCAACGAAGTTCGCAGATGACTGCAAACTAGGAGCCATAATCGAAACACCTAATGTGGACATCCTACAAAAGGGCCTCACTGAGACAGATGCCCAGTGTCAAAGCCATGGCCTCAAGCTCAATGCCAAAAAGTGCATAGTCATCCCCTTTGGTAAAAACTCTGTACCCATGAGCTACCACAACACCGAAAGTGTGATAAGAGACCTTGGGACACAGGTGGACAGTAGACTTTCCTTTGATAATCACATTGCCACAGTAGTCAGGAAATCCTTCTACATGGCACACCTCGTCACAAACGGTTTCTCATCCAGGAAAAAAAAGGTTATTGTTCCCCTCTACTCATCACTCATTAAACCCATTATAGAGTACAACGCCTCTTTTGGTATGTACCTCACAAGACATCTACAACTGGAAAGGCCGCCGAAATACCTCACAAAGCGGATTACTGGCCTCAAACAGATGCCCTATGCAGACAGTCTCAAAAAACTCCAGCTTTACTCAGAGGCGATCTCTGCCTAATATACAAAATGATGTCAAACCCAAATCTGTTGGACATGCTCTACTTAAATAAATCCCAATCCCTCCAAGCTACACACTCTAGGGACCTAAACCTTGTCACCACAATAAACAGAACAACCTGGAGGGATAGATTCCTGTCCCAGAGACTTCTCACACTCTGGAACAAACTACCTATCTATATCAAACAAAGCTACTCATTACCACTCCAAGAAAAATCTTGATGATTGGATGGGAAATAGGAAAGTCACCCTGGGGATCACCTCTGTGGCTCTGCTCGACAGGGGCAAAGGAAAATAATTTTCTTGGGTGGCGAAAGCCAGGGTACCTTTTTGGCTAGACTTATATAGGGCCTAGGGCCAATAGCTTAGTACCTACCTATGAACTTATAAAAGCAACGGTTGCTGAAGAAAAAGTGCATATTCTATATTTGTCCATCATACGAGACTCCTTGTTCAGCAGATGGACAGAAGAGGACATCTCTGAAAGTTCCATTTTAGTGACCGCTGGCCACCACCATAGCATCTACTGGGACACCTTTTGTTAGAAAATTGTTTTCTGTAGGAGATGTGATGTTTGTTTGGCCTTCGAGGAACAGGCCCCACTGAGTCTGGAGACTCTCACACCTTTTGACAAACTAGGTCCATCAGTTCATCGAATGACAAAGACACCCAAGTGGCAGAAGGGCGAGACCCAAAAGCCTTCAGGTATACAGACTCCTCCTTGGAAAGGATGATGGGCTTCCAGCCACCTAAGTATTTCCAGGATGTCCACAAAGAAGACATCCTCAGAAGGCAACTGTGGGGACCCTTCCCACTCATTAAGGTCTGATCTGACAGACTCCTTTGGAGAGTCTAAATGCTTCCTCTTGCATAGTTTCTTCCAAGGAACCTCTTCAGAAGGGTATCCTGGAGAACTTTCATAAGAGAGGGGTTCACCCAATAGAGCATTCTGAGGCCTAGGGTCTCCACGTCTCTGTAGATCCAGTGATGCAGAGACAGACACTGGTGCCTTTTATTAAAAGAATGTCCAGACTTGAGAGTGGACCCGTCTGTGGAGACGGCATTCTACTCATCCTCGAACACCCCCCCACCCCTGATCCTAGGAAACTCCCAGCTCCAAAAAAACAGAGGGCATCCCTGGAACCATGGGGGTTAGCTCTGAGGCAGATATAGGAGCTGAGCTCACTCGCGCTGAAGCCCAGAGAGGCAAGTCCAGATGCAACTGTCTGATAAGACTCTCCTCCCTGGACCCAACTGGACAGCGTCTGCTACAAGACTCAGAGTTCAGATGGAACCGGGGACATCAGAGCAGTAGTCGGACCCAAAGATCCTGGGAAAGGTCTCGGCTCCAACAGTTCTACAATAATCAGTTCCAGACATTCTGGCTATGAGGTCCAAGATTGGATCAGAGAAGATGATGGTGAAAGGGTAGGTTTGGTCAGTTCTGAAGCACTTTGGGTTGTATCAGACAACAGTCTGACGAGCGCCGGTGTCCGCCTCTGCACAATGAGATCCACATCATCATTGGAGAGGCTCCTGGAGGATCAAGAGGAGGGAGCAGGAGATTTAGAGGACTGCAATAAAGGAGATCTCAAGGTGGAAGATACTGGTACCAATTCTGGGGACTGGCTCCGCAAATGAATTTCCATTAGCACCGACAGGAGCAGCCAAGGTAGCAGGTTTCTCAGGTCTGACAGCCTTCCAGTCCGGAACTGAAAATTTAGATAACTTTTTTGATGGCTCCGACTGAGCACTCGAAGAAGACCTTTTCCCCAACTTGTCAAACTTAGAAGAAAGGGATTTGTCCAGTTGTGAACTACCCTGACCATCTTCTATTGTTTCAGCAAAAGGGATCTTCAACAAGCCTCTCAATATGAGTTTATGTGGCTAAAGGTGTGACAGATGGCACAGGACTCCTGCAGGTGAACTGTTCTGAGACAGTACACACAAATCTCCAAACCAGTCTGTCAATCAGTGACATTTTCTGATTACACTTGCACATTCTTTGAACCCAGAGGGTTTAGTTTCCTTAGGATCCTTAGACATTATGATAAACAATAAAGCAGCTAATAACTACAGGAAAAAAAGGAAAACGCCAAATAGAAAAAAAAAACTCAGTAAACAGCTCTCTAATTTAAACGGGCAAAAGCAATTCTCTAAATTAAACAAATCTGCCTAAAGTTGAGGAGGAAGACAAAGGGAGAAGGAAAGCCCTCTAACTAAAATGGACTTTAAAGCCAGGATAAGGGAAAAAAAAGTCCTTGGGAGAAAAATGACGGCCCAACACCAACAATAACTCAGAAGACAAACAGAAGTACACACAATTCACTCAGTAATATTAACTATAATAAAAGAAGAATAAACTATTTTGACAAAAGGTAGACAGAAAAGAATTCTACTTAGCCAGAGCCAGTAAGAAGAGCAGCCAATCTTGTTTAGTGGCAAATGAGATCTGGGGAGCTTTCCTAGAGCATGACAGGATAGGATTTTTCAGCCACATGCTAGTAGAAGACCTCAAGCTTGTGTATAAGGCCGAGTCGGAACAGAGGATCAATTCCAAACCCAACCAGTTAAAAATGAAACAGGACAACATCACATTATGCACTTTTGTTACCTAAGAGGCGGTCTGTAATCAAATGTGTCGTCCATCAAAAAGGTATAGATGCTGGAACAAAGGGTAATAATTTGTCAGACCAAGCTGTTAAACAAGTATTAGAAGATTGTTGCAAAGAGCTGTGCATGTTAACTATGACAAACTCCAAAAGTAATTATGTATTTGATTTTGAAAAGCATCAAAGGTGGCTTCAGAGGAGGCTCAAAGATGGATGTATTAAATCCTCTGATGGAATATGGCAACATCCGGATGGCCAACTGGTGGCGCCTGCCTCTTTGCTACCTTACCTGGTAAGGGCATATCATCTACCAGCCCATGCAGGTAAGACCGCATTTATTTAATCAAATTACCCAAAAGATGGTATGCCCCCTCATGTCTCCTCTTTGATACTTCAGTATGTAAACAACCATGGCATATGTCAAGAGTATAATGTTAGTAAAAATCATTAAGAGTGCATGTTTACCACCATCCTGGGGACCTTTTGTTAATGTGCAGCTGGACTTCATCCAGATGCCTAGGACTCGCAACTTACAATTTATTTTGGTGGTGGTGTGCATGTTTTCAGCATGGGTGAAAGCTTATCCATGTCACAGAGCTAATGCAGTCACAGCTGTCAAGAAATTCATGTATGATTTTATACAGAGATTCAGTATACAGTGTAATAGTGACCAGGAAACACAATTTAATATTTATTTAGTAAAAGAACTATACAAAGTTTTTAATACTAAGTTGAGTCTTCACTGTCCCAACCATCCACAGTCATCTGCATTAGTAGAAAGGATAAATAGGTCCCTTAAAAATAAAAATTACAAAGATTTGTGCTAAAACCCACTTAAAGTGGCCAAAGCCCTCCCCTTAGCACTGAGTATGACGGCCTCACTAAATGCCACCAGGAAGTTGAATCCATATGAAATATTAATGGGGAGACCCATGGCCCTTCCAGCAACCCCTCTCGTGAAAAATGCCAATTTAACTTGGTCAGATGATGCTATGACTTATTGTTAAAAACTCATTCATATTTTGCAGCAATATCAAACAGTAAAATCAGCTCTACCCAAACCACCTGACCAGCCCTGTCATCAACTGCAGCTGGGTGAATGGGTTTACATCAAAACTTTCCAGAGAAAAAATTGCTTGAACCCAAGGTGGAAGGGTCCTTTCCAGGTGCTGTTAACCCAGACTGCTGTTCGCTGTGCAGGACTACCAACATGAATCCATTCATCCCACTGCAAGAAAACATGTCGTGTGGGGACCCCAGATGAATCACTGCAGCCAACAGAGGAAAATCGAGGTGCGACAGGCAAATCATCTGCCCCATTAACGGAAGTCAACTTCAGTAGCAGTCCATAATAAATCTAGTAACAACAGGTACCTTTGCTTTGTTTTTGCTGCTGTTTCCTCTTATAAATTGGTAGACAGAAAACAGTTTCTTGCTGGTTCTTCTGCAATAGCCCATCGAATTAAAATGTAACAAACTGTTGGGTATGTTCGCATATACCTCATCATTCTAAGGCAGAGATTCCTAGGATTCCCATCCCTGCATCACAGGTGTCATTTGAGAAAGACCTTAGTAACATCAATCTAACCTGGCGTATGGTAACTGATTTTTCAAAGGTTGTCTGTCTTCAACTTGCAACCACACATCATGGAGACGCATGCTATGCCAAAAATGGAAGTGTACCACTAAAAACCAGCAAATGTAATGACACCAAGCATGAAAGCGTGTTAGACTCTCTGCACTTAAAGCTATGACTGGGGGAGTGGCATGGCCATAAGGGACCTTTACTACATCTGTGTTGATCGTGCCAATCCCTGGTTGCCTACAAACTGGTCTGGATGTTGCTTTGTTGGCTATTTTACCTCAGCTATTCAGCATTTCAAAAATCCACCAGAAGGTAGACTGACTAATAAGTGAGCAATCGACTGGGCGAAAAAAGTATTTTCGGTTTTTAATCCTGGGTATGAAGTGCAAAGGACAATGCTCAAAATCACCATACTTGCTCTAATTCTACAGGAGGCAGCCAACAAAACTTCGCATCACATCAGGATGGCGAATCAAAAAATGACTAAAATGCAAACCGTGGTGTTACTAAATTGATTGAAAGTTGATATAATGCTTGCTGCGGGGGGATCGTCGTGTGCCCTTATAGGGAGTCTATGCTGTTCATATATTAGGGACTATCATGATGAACAGGAAAAAAATGGCAAATTTCATGGAGCAAAGGGCCAAGGATTTGGACAGCACATCAAAGCAATGGACACTTTTTGGATGGTTGGGCAGTATTTTTGGTAACCTGAGAATTAGCATAGTCCAGGGAACTTATTGTACATTTTATTATATTTTTGATCATTTTAAAATTTTCTATTTTAAAGGCAGTAATTACAAGATGTTTAACCTCACCTGCACGTGAAATGCCACTGCATATACCAGATGAACTTTCTGAGTAGATTATTATGACGCTAAAGCTTATTTCATCCAGTTAAGAAAAATTCAAATGTAATTACATGTATTGTATGACACACTGACAGTGTCAAAGGGGGAAACTGTTATGGGACAAGATCAGTTTATCAAAAAAAAAGACATTATGTCTTACCATAATGTTCTGTGTTGTTGATCTTCTTTCATGCATCACTGATGGGTTTGGTTCCGAGCCCTCTGAACCAAGTCGGCCTAATACCAAGCTCACTCCAGCCAAAAACTCTCAAACTAAGCTTCTACCCATAATACCCTTCTCCCTGTTACCTCAGATCTAGTTTGCCCATCTTGTACTAGTAAAGCAGGGGTCATTTCTGTGCAAAAGCCCCAAGTCACCACTTGGACCCAAAGTATCCCCAGCAGCCTTTGGCGGGGGAAGGAGGGTGGGGAGTGGTGAATTAAAGAAGATCAACAACACAGATGGAACGTTATGGTAAGACATAACTTCTTTACCTGATGTTGTTAATCTTCTTTCCATTAATCACTGATGGGACAGAATCCCCAGCTACCTTGTGTTCCTTGGGTGGCCCTTATGGGAGAACGTTCCTGAGCACCACTGAGGCGCAGGCAACTCTCCTTCAGGAGACCACATCCAATTTGTAATGAATGATAAAAGTGTGGGGTTTAGCCCAAGTGGCTGCTGCACAGATATCATCCATAGAAGCTCTGGAATGTAAGTCTACAGATGTTTGCCATAGATCTAGTAGAATGGGCTTTAATATTCTGTGGCATAGGTTCTTTTGCAAGTGAATAAATGTAGCGTATGCAGTCCCTTAACCATTTTGATAAAGTGACCTTGGAAATAGAATTTCCCATTCTAGGCACAGAAAAGGAAATTAAAAGTTGGTCAGATTTACATATTGCTTTGGTCCTGTCTAAATAAAATCTCAGTGCACATTCAAGGAATGTAGACAATATTCGTCTTTATTAGAAAAATTTGGGAAAAAAACTAGCAAATCAATGGTCTGACTGATGGAAAAGTCCAAAACAACTTTGGGGGGGAAAGACGGGTTTATCCTGAGTAATGCTCTGTCCTTGTGGAAGATTAGATAGGGCCTTTTTGTGCATAATGCCTGAAGCTTAGAAATTCGTCTGGCTGACGTGATGGCTACCAGGAAAAGGGATTTCCATGACAAGAATCTGAGGTCACACTTTGCTGCAGGCTCAAAAGGGGGTTGAGTTAGGGACTGAAGAACTAATGTGAGGTTCCATGGTTCTATAGGTTGTCTGATTGGAAGCCTAATGTGGTAGACCTCTATGAAATGTTCTGCATAACCGAAGCGAGATGAAGGGAGAATCATCCAACCCATTATGATAGTTTGAGATAACCGCTAGATGTACTTGTATGGTAGGAAGCTGCAGCTCCATCTTCAAAGAATTTAGATAGGTATTGTAAAATTGCTCTGACTGGAGCAGAGTACGGATCTAGCATCTTTTTCTTTGACCAAATAGAGAACCTTTTCCATTTGTCTAGATAGTCTTCTGGTGGATGGTTTATGAGAGGCCAAAATAATGTCATGAACAGGTAATGTAAGGTCATCCTGCCTGGCGATTAACAGAAGTGGAGAAACCAAGCTGTCAGCTTGAGACTGGATAGGTTCAGGTGACAACCCTTGGGGGAGGGGGGGGTGAGAAATTAGGTCTGGAAGAGGGTCCAGAATCCACCGTCAACATAACAGATGAGGCCAAAAGGAGAACCAAACTTTTAGAGGCCAAAAGGGGACTATGAGGATCACTTTGCATTTTAACCGAATAGCTTTCTTTATGAATTGGGGTTTCAGATGAATGGAGGGATAGGCATATAGCAGTCCCGTGGGCCAATCATGAATCAAAACCTCCCATTGGGGACTCCCCCTGTGGGGGGAAAAGGGCAAAATAGCTGCTGCATTTGTTGTCTGACAAGGAGGCGAATAGGTCGCAGCAAGGCTGACCCCAATGTCTGAAAATTTCTGCCGCTACATTGGGATTGAGGGATTACTCTTGAGGCAGGAGAATACATCTCCTCAACTTGTCTGAAATCACGTTGGAAATCCCCGGGAAATGCGATGCTATCAAAAGGCAGTTGGAAGCTATAGCCCACTGCCAAATTCTCATGGTCTCTCGACACAAGGGATAGTACTTGGTTCCTCCTTGCTTGTTGATCTACCAGACTACTGACATGTTGTTTGACTGATTTGCAATCGTTCCAGAAGGGAGAAGAGGTTGGAATGTTTGCAACACTAATAGCACCGCTCTCAGTTCTAGAATGTTGATATGCAGGTTGGCCTCCAATGTGGACCATGTGCCTTGGACTGTCCTTCCCTGGAAATGCCCCCCCCCCAACCCTATCAGGGAAGTATCCATGGTCACAATGGCTTTAGGTTGGCGGGGCTGGAATGGGTGGCTCCAAAGTTCTGTGTCTGGCCTCATCCACCAAAGAAGGTCCTGCTTGCAAGAATTGGTTATCTGAATTTGAAAGCATAGAGAGTGGTAATTTGGAAACCATTGAAAAAGTAGAAGCTATTGAAGTATTCGCAAATGCAGTTTTGCAAGAGGCACTATTGGTATGGAAGCGGCCATGGATCCTAAAACCTGAAGAACCTCTCTCACTGAGACTTTCTTTTGACAGAGTATCACCCGGAGCTGGGGCCTCAATCTCAGAAGTCTGTGAGCTAGGAGCAACACCACACAAGAGCAAGTGCTGAAGACTGCTCCAATGAATTCTATGTACTTGACTGGAGCAAGATTGGATTTCTCCCAGTTTACAGTTATCCCCAAGGGTTTCACCAGGGAAAGAGTGTATTGCAGAGCTGTTACCAGAAGATGCTTGGTGGGGGCAGTAAGGTACCAATCATCCAAATACGGAAACGCCTGGAATCCTTGCAGTCTCAAGTGAGCTGTAACCACTGCCATACACTTTGTGAACACTCTGAAGGCTGTAGAGAGTCCAAACAGCAAGGCACAAAACTGGTAATGACCGACTCCTAGTCAGAAGCAAAACAGACTCCTGGAGTGTTTGTCCATTTTGATGTGGTAATACCCATCCAGGAGATCTTATCAAGCACATCCAATCATCTTCCCTTAGAAAAGGGAGAATGGACTGAACAGTGACCATGCTGGAATTTCGTTTGGGCAACAGACTTGTTCAGATTGCTGAGATCCAGAATGGGTCTCCAGTACTCTGTCTTTTTTGGCACCAAAAAGAATCTAGAGTAAAATCCGGATCTGCATTGGTCTGGTGGGACTAATTGGATGACTCTTGATTCAGCTTGCTTATTTCCGCAGCTGCTGCTTCTCTTTGACTGGGTGGAATTTCAGGAAGTTTTATCGGAAGTTTTGGATAAGTGATAAAGGAAATGGGGCAACTTCTAGTTATAATCGTCTGCACTCAACGCTCAGTGGTTATTAAATGCCTGTGCAGAGAGAAACGACCCCCAACTACTTCTAGAGGAAAACAATCAGGCCGCTCTTCAGGAGCGCTGATAAGGCTGCCCAGAGAAAGAATCCGTGTGTCTCTGATTATGTGGACCCCCTCTGACACGGTAAGAGAGTCTTACAGAATTGTTATCCCCTCTGTCCCTGGGAGTATCATCACCATGTGTGGCACGGAAAAGACCCTGAGATTGTTTGTGCCACATTTTGCCACTCCACTGGCTCCTAAAAAAGGAATGTTGAGGATTGGAAAAATGTAGACCTATAGCAGACGGGGTCTTACCATCCTGCTCACACCTGGCCAGGTTATCCTTCACCTTGGAGCCAAACAGGGAAGATGCTTCGATGGAAGCATTCAGAAGGAAGACTTTAAAGGGTCCGCCAAGTCAGAGGCACATCCAGGCATGGCGTATCATAACTATGTCTGAACCTGCAGCTCTAGCTGCCCCTTTGGTTGCATGTGAGGGTAACCCCATAGACAAATTAGAGATCGATTCCAGGGTTGCGAGCTCCGAGGCAAATTTATCCCTTACCTCATCAGACACCTGTCCTGCGAGTGTTCCAGAGAGATCAGAAACCAAGTATCTGTGGAGCCTTGTAAAATGTGTGAAGTAATTCAGGGAACGTATGGCAAAGGTCGCTGAAGCAAAGACTCACTTTCCTAATCTGTCCACAGCCTGGGACTCCGTTGGGCAGGTGAACAGTAGGACTCTTTGGTGAGATGCTTTTTCAGAGCCGCCACGACCATAGCATCGAATGGTAAACCTCTGGACCAATGTGAGTTTTCCTCAGGGGGAGAAAGTATCTCGTCAGGTCTCCAAGGGATCGACTCAGTAGAGTCAGGGTTCTTCCAAGTGTGCTGCACCATGACTTGTACTAGCTTGTCTGCAGGCTTAGTCACCCAAGATATGGATGGGCGGGCACAGAAAGCCTGCAGAAACACGGACTCCTCGGAAGAAGGGTTAGTGGGCTTCCAATCACCATTCTGTTTCAACATTTCAAGGAGACTGGGTGACCATGGGGACCCTTCATCATCATTGAAATCAGTGTCCTCGGTTAGAGACTCTTCAGGGGAGTCTACATGCTTCCTCTTGCACAATATCTCTTCTATGAGGGCTCCTCAGTGGGGGCTTCCGAGGAGAACTTGGAAGAGGGGGCACCTTGCAATGGAGGATCCTGTGGCTTTCCTGCCCGGTGTCCTGGGGAGGTGGCCTGTGACAGCTGTAGCTCAGGGGGAAAGGAGGTCTGGGGTTCAGACGTTGGTTGACTGCTTCCAGAAGCAAGTACCCTCTCCATAGCCTGGAAAGCAGGTCCACCCGAAGAGAGAGAGAAGCCCACAACTGAGAAGGATGACATTGAAACTGGGGTCACTCCCTACTCCGAACCCGCTCCAGAGGATGGAACCTCAAGCAGGATCAGTACAGACAGGACTCCCAGCAACGAGGATGGAACCACAGAAACACTCAGAACTGTGCCACGAACTGAGGAGCCTGCAGTCCAATCACTGGGGTTGAGGAAGGCCTGGTTCAGCGGGGACCAAAGGCGAAGGGGATAGTCCCAGAGCCCCACTGAGGTCCACTACAGGTGCAGAGATTCCAAAAAGGACATCGGAGCAAAAGGCTTTGGAACCGGTATGGTCAAAGTAGGACAGTAGGACGGAGTCCAAGGGGAAGTCAACCCAAGTCCTGCAGGAGGATGGGTTCTAGAAGGGGTGGTTATCCCAGTGGCTGTCAGCAGCTGGTCCACAAGACACACCACATCAAGTTCGGAAAGGCTACTGGTGGATCTAGTGGATACACCTGATGGGCAGTTAGGTCGTTCTAGGAAAGGTCTGTACACCTGCCCTAGAAATGGGTCTGTAGATGGAGAGCATCAGGTCTGTGGTGTGGAATCTACCAGCACCGATGCCTCAAGTTTGGAGGCTGGGAGCAGTGCAGTCAAAATCATAGTTATCGGGACCGTAAAAGGGCTCGATGCCGAAGAGGCACTCAAAGCCAACACCGAAGGTTCAGTCATAATTGCAGAGATAGGCATCGAAGGCATGCACTGTGCCGAAGCGGCACTCAGTGCCCAAGTCACAGTAGATGTAAGGTCAATAGTCGGTGCTGGAGGCAGTATCGGAGCCAAAGCTGGCGCCGACATAGAACAGCCACGGCTGCAGTGGAACAGGTCAGTGCCGACGAGGTAGACTTATGCTCCGAAGATAGCTTAGGCACTTCAGGCTTTACAGATTTGCCCTGGTCACCAGATGGTGAAGAGGGAACTGAGTGAGACCTTTTCTTATTCTTGACTGGAGGGGATGAGACCTCCATTGCAGAAAGGGCCTCTGAAATGGGCGACTTAAGTAGGCCCTTCACAATCAACTTATTTTTGCGCTCGTTCAAAGTGCGCTGGCTGAAACTTTTAGACAAATTACACAGGGGGTTACATCAAAAGATGAGGCACCCCCAAACAAACCATCATGGGAATCACTATTAGGAAGTTTACCCTTATATGAAGTAAAATGTTTAAATCCCAATGTGAAGGGTAGGGAGATTAGGCCGTACCACCAATGGTAATTAAAAAGGTTACCAAACGGGTTGAAACAGGAGCGAAAGGTCTAAATATAGCTGTAAAGTTAAAGGAATATCAATATAAACCACAAGCGAAAGGAAAAAAAATACAAAAATACCCTGAGAGATCTCAAAAGGCTTCTGAAACGCGATTTTATGGGCTACGTGGCAAACGAGATGTGAGGTAACAGGGAGAAGAGCACTACGGGTAAAAGCGTAGCTCAAGGGTTTTTGGCTGGCGCGAGCTTGGTATTAGGCCAACTCAGTTTCAAGGGCTCAAAACTGAACCCAACAGTGATGAATAGAAAGAATATTAACATCAGATTGTATACTAATTTTAGTTTCATTAATGATTCTATAATAGGATTGTCAAAAAAGCAAATATAATTTGTATGCAGGCCTGTGGAAAAATACAGCTTCATAAGCTAAAGTTACTGCTGTTTCAACTGCATTCTTTTAATATGTAACAGAAAAAAGTAAGTGTTGAAAGAACAGAAGCATGTTAACTAGTGTAAAAGGAATTTGCTAGCCTGACTCCTCCAGGCTAGGAGTGTGTTGTTGCTAGGAAAAATTTGAAACATCCAAGATCCTAAAGCAAGACCCTTGGAGCAGGTAGGTTATGTGAAGGTGTTCACGTGAAGTCTAGGGAGAAAATCACGAGGAATAAGAACATTTCTAAAGTCATTCATTTGCTCAATGTATAACGTCAGCATCTTGCATGGTAGAATTGATAAGCAAATGTATAAAAGATGCAATTTCCTTTGTTCATTGAGACTGGTTTATCAACTACTATTAAAATTGTCTCCCAGCGCTATAAATAAAATTTGTTTGCACATCTTAAAGTGTTGTTCCTGACTAAAGGCAAATAAGGTAAATACATAGTTATTTATTATCTTAACAATCCCCAGTTTCCATCAATTTTATTTATTTACATTTGGTAACAGGGTAGTGTCTGGCTGGGCAAGAAGCCCGTTTTCAGTACAGACCCGAGGAGAAAAGCTCCCAAGAGAAGTTACAATAGTTAAACAGCATACATAAAAAGTAGGTTACAAAATGTTAAAACATATGACTATAGTACAATAGACTAAAGACAAAATATAAGCAAAGCTGAAAAAATAGTAAGAGTTCAAATGTTTAAATCGCAATTTAAAATAACAAAAGACATATATATATATATATATATATATATATATACATACATACATATAAAGTCGCATTACAATAAAAGACTAAAATATTGAAACATCTCAAGTCATAGTATTTTATATATGTATTTTTGCTATTCATAGGCAAAAGAGTAGTGTTGCTATAAAGCAGGGTGAGAGTGGAGAGTACTCAAAGTGGAGATGGAAAAGCAGAGTATGAATTGTTCAGCCAGGGGAGATGCAGTTCTAAGATGTCCCCAAATGTGACATTTTCTAAGTGGGACCTGAGGGATCCTTCTTCATCCAACTCATTGCCCTCAGTGACCAACTCAGGTAACGAGTCTGTGCGTTTCCATTTGCACATCTATTTTGTGGAACAGGTCTCTGGAGCTCTAATACAGACATGTCACAAAAGCAGTCTCAAAGCTTATGGTTCTGAATGTCCCTGTTGACTCAAATAGTAGGAATGAGGCACAGGAGCCAATGGGTGTCAGGACGGATCTGAACTTGGTGCATGCACCTGCCTTCTTACCAGCCAAGGCCCTTTCCACAGCCTCAAAAGCAGACTCTGCCACCAGAGCCAAGGAAATACTTCTTTGTTTTCAGCTGACTTGGGAAGTCTCGCAGCTCCAACACAAATCAGCTTAGGAGAACCTGTGAGTCAAGCTGTCAAAGTGCCGAAGCACCAAAGGGGAGGAAGGGCTCTGAAAACTTGTGTCAACTCCATCAGAGCTCTGACCCCAATGCTTTGGCTCCAGACTTGTCTAGACCAGACAGCACTGGAATTAACAGATTACGGGATGAGACTGATGCCAAAGCCTCTAGAGCTACTGATCAGAGATAACGGTGCACTGGAAGGGTTCAGACCTATAAAGACTAGATCCAAGAAAGGATCCAGTATATGAGTGAAGTGGTCAATGGGCCTGTTTCCAGACTCCTGTAAGGGATGGTGGCAGTAGAACTCCCAGATGGATCAGCATCCTGAGAAATGTTCTTAATCGGGTTGACATCAACTACTTTGAGACTTCTGATGGATTGGCCAGACCTCAGCAATGAATCTACAGATGCAGATCTCAAAGATAGCTTATTTTGTGAGATTGGCGAAAGTAATGGAAAATTCTTTGCACCCAGGGAAAAAGATCTCTAGGGGAAGGAGTTCGGACATGGTTGGCATACAGCTCCAAATGTCTTGGAGTTTTGGATCAGGAGACCTTTTCCTGGATTTTTCTACCAATTTCTTTTTCTTTTTTTTTTTCTTTTGTTATAACTTTCTCCTTTTTGACTGTTTTACTTTGAACAATAATACAGCAGAAGACCCTGTCTGTGGAAGAAGGAAGCCATTAACTTTTCAACCTTGCCTTGGATGCCTCTTGATCCAAAGGCAATACAGATATTTCAGTTAACCTGAAGGTGAGAGGCATCGAAGCAGGAAACACAAAGGAAGTGGGGGCCTTGAGGAAGGATGTTGTGTTCACACGCTGAACGCTTCTTAAAGTCTGAGGGTTTTTCAGACATAAGAAAAAAAAAACAATGTACACATAAAACTATCACTGTATCAAAATAAGTCTAACCCTAATTCCCTATATGTGTACATTTATATATACATATAAATATGTACCTATATACACACACATATATATATATATATATATATATATATATATGCATGTGTGTATATATATATATATATATATATATATATATATATGCATGTGTGTGCATATATATATATATATATATATATATATATATATATATATATATATATGCATGTGTGTGCATATATATATATATATATACACACACACACACGTGTATATGTATGTATATATATATATATATATATATATATATACATACATACACACACACATACACACACGTATGTATGTATATATATATATATATATATATATATATATATATGAAAATATTCATAGAACCAGTAGTAATCTAATAATGGAAAAGCACATGGACTAATTTGCTAAAAGACAAAAAACTAACACAATCACTACTAGAAAGCTGTATAAGCAGAAAGTACTCAGACCTATAACTTAAAATGCTACCTGAACACTAACTTAACCCTAAAGTACAGCTATCCTACACATATAGAAAGCTAAAGGAAGGAGTCAAGAGATTGAAAAAACGTCTCATTTACTGCGATCCCAAGAGCTCTTAAGAGATACATCTGGATGAACACGCAACAAACAAGATATGAGGTAAATCATCCACTAGGAAGGAACTGTGGGTAGGGGAGGAGTTAGTGTCTTGGATTCAAAGCTCTGCTAGAAGCGCCAAAGTTTGAACAGATCAGATCTGACAACCAAAATACTGAAGTGGATGAAAATAAACATTGGATAAGAGCACTACAACAAAATGTGTAGTTACAGTGAGCTATGGAATTACATAAAAGAAACAGAATTTGAGTATACAGAAAGATAACGTAAAACAAGGCTGCATGTAAACAGCTAGTAACCACCAAATGGGACAGGGAACGCACAGAGTCTAGCAATGCTTCAAGGATAAATTGTATATTCTTACAGTTTTAACAGCAGCAGTTAATGACAACTACACTGTGTCACTAGGAAAGGTAACCTTCTTAAGGAAGAATTCAGTCCTTTACAGGCCAAAATGCTACTCACACAACGGTCTGTTACAACTCCTACAAGTTTAAGATAAATAAACAATTACTTTTAAAAGAGTATAAATTAATTCTTGCCTGTTTTAAAGTAATAAAAAATACAGTATAGCGTCCAATAACTGCTCGGAAGTGTGATACTTAACTATAACTTTACAGATCAACAATGTTAAGCAAGATGATTCAGACTCTACATCGCATAACATTATCACTTAACATCAACATGTAAGTAGTTACAACATTACGGATATAGCAGCACTTTGAGATGAATCATTAAAAGATGACAGCAGAAATATGTAACAGACCCTTCTGATCTGTTAAATGACTAAGGAACTGTAAATAACACATCACTGAGCCAGAACCTTTGTGAATACTCTGGGCGCAGTAGATAAGCCAAAGGGCAATGCAGAGAACTGATAATGAAAATCTCCAGTGAAACGCAGATACTTTCTGCAACTTAGCCTTATGGGCACATGAAGGTAAGCTTCCTTGAGATCCAAAGTTACCATCCAGTGATCCTTGCCCAGCAGAGGTAACAGTTGCTGTAACGTCAACATCTTGAACTTGGGAATGTCCAGATAAGTGTTGAGGATAGATAAATCCAAAATTGGTCTCCACGTGTTCCCCTTCTTGGTACTAGGAACAGGCGAGAATAAAATCCAAGCCCCTTCTGACACAGGGACTGGCTGAATAGCCCCTATCTGGAGTAACTGAGAAACTTGCTTGAGAGCCTCTTTTCTTTGTGGAGGAGGATCTGGCATGCCTTTGAAAGGGGCATTGTGTGGAAATAAAATCTGTACCCGTGATGAATGATATCCAGCACGCATCTGTCTTGAGTGATTAAATCCCAATCTTCTTTGAAAAGAGACAATCTTCCTCCCAAAGGAGCTGCCAGACGAGGTCCACTGGCAGCTGAAAACGCAGGTCATTGGTTCTGCTTACGAAAGGACTGACCCCTGCCCTCACCAGAAGTCTGAGCAGGTGAACTGTCTGATCTAGGCCTAAGCAGACCTTGAGCCCTGCCCTACCACGCTCTAGATCTACCCCTAGACTGGGAACCATAAGCAGGATATGTCCACCCTTAGCAGGCCAATTTCTACTAAACTTGGAGGTTGCACCTGCAAAAATCTTTAACAGTCTGCATAGACTTAGCTTTGTCCTCCATTTTCTTTAAAACTGCTTCCACAGGCGGTCCAAACAACACATCAGACTGTAAAGGAGCATCCAAAATCCTGGTCTTAACATGCTCAGCTAAATTCTGATCCTTCAACCATGCATGTCTGCGAAGAACAGAACTAGTAGCAGCCACCTCGAGGAGGCCTGAACAGCATCAAAACCACACTGCAAAGAATGCTTACCCACTTGTTCAGACACATGAACCAAATCCAGCAATTCTTTACACTCAATACCTTCCGCCAAAGCATCCACCTTAGATTTCAATTGTGAAAGGAGATAATTCTGATATTTCAGCATATGAAATTGACAATTCAACGCCCTCATGGCTAGAGTGGAAGAAGTATATACTTTCTTACCCCACCTATCCAAAGCCCTTGCCTCTTTATCAGAGGGTACAGGATTTTTAACAACAGAAGCTTTAACACCTTTAGGCCCCTGAGAAACAGTTTCTGGGTCGCCCTGGGACTCTTAAACAAATACTTATGAGCTTGGGCACCCTATAATACCTATCAGGCTTAACAGGAGCAGGAGGCAAGGAATCAGGGTTCAGAGAAGCCTCTGCAAAACATCCTCCACCACATTCAACACGGAGGAATAGCTAAGGGCCTATGCTGAGGCAAAACAAGAATTCCTAAGCCTTTTCTGGAGTCAGAGTAATCTTGGCCTTCCCATTTAAAATGCTCCCTCATGGAGTGAAGAGTCTCTGAAATGAAAAATCCTCAGGAGGAGAAGCTGAAGGAGTGGAATCATCCACATCAGAATCAGAATAAGCAGGAAACTCTTGCAAGTCTTCCACAGAAGACTCTGAAGCCTGTGAACACTGTTCAAAACTATCAAACTCCTGTTCCACCCTAGGCCTCTTATCAGGTGGGGGCATAGAACCTCTAATCAGAGTAATCAAATCTTCAGCCATTTTAAGCATATGTTTCTTAGGCACAGAGCCGAAATGCTAGGAGAAGCCCTACAGAAGCTGAACTTGGCCTTCCTCTAAAAGAAGCTCTGGAAACAGAAGGAGAGGCCCTAACTACCTTGGGAAGAGAGGGAAGAACAGTTACCTGAGAAGCCCCCTCAGCCTGGCCTACTTCCTGAGAGGCACATCCTGTAACAGTAAAGCATCTGCCTGAGACTCCATAGAGACTCCTGGCAAAACCTCTGGCTCCCTGAGCCTTCTAAAGGACCGGCGTCCGGGACTGCCGTTCCTCTCCCTAGACTTCACTGTTTTGTCCTTGCGCTTCTTAGATGAAGCAGGCGTCGGAGCATCCGGCGGCATAGTATAATTGCAACGCTTCCCAAACACTAACCTAGCACAATCAAGCCTCCTCTTAATAGTGCGCTTATTAAATCTAGCACAAGAGCGGCAACCAACAACGTCGTGCTCAGGCCCTAAACAAGGTATACACAATGTATGATAATCCCTATGCGGTATCTGCTTCCCACAAGAAATACAGTTATTCACTTTTTCTGACATCCGTAATATACTGAGGCAAGAAAAACCAAAATGTTCCCCAACGGGTTACTTAGCCAACTCTGTACTCGGTCTGAAACTCCGGTTTCGGAAAATCTCAGAACGCCAACCTGCACTCGCAAAATTGCTTCTGCATCGGACCATGCGGCAAAAAAGACTGAGGAAATGACGTCGGTCATGCGCATTAGTACCCTGACGTACTGACGTCAGTCTAAGGCGCCATGACCGACGTCAGCCTTATACTCTGGTATTCGGGCCGACTGGGACGCGGACTATACCCAATAGTCAGGACTGCAGCAAGGGAAGACGAAGAACATCTAACACAATCACTACTAGAAAGCTGTATAAGCAGAAAGTACTCAGACCTATAACTTAAAATGCTACCTGAACACTAACTTAACCCTAAAGTACAGCTATCCTACACATATAGAAAGCTAAAGGAAGGAGTCAAGAGATTGAAAAAACGTCTCATTTACTGCGATCCCAAGAGCTCTTAAGAGATACATCTGGATGAACACGCAACAAACAAGATATGAGGTAAATCATCCACTAGGAAGGAACTGTGGGTAGGGGAGGAGTTAGTGTCTTGGATTCAAAGCTCTGCTAGAAGCGCCAAAGTTTGAACAGATCAGATCTGACAACCAAAATACTGAAGTGGATGAAAATAAACATTGGATAAGAGCACTACAACAAAATGTGTAGTTACAGTGAGCTATGGAATTACATAAAAGAAACAGAATTTGAGTATACAGAAAGATAACGTAAAACAAGGCTGCATGTAAACAGCTAGTAACCACCAAATGGGACAGGGAACGCACAGAGTCTAGCAATGCTTCAAAGATAAATTGTATATTCTTACAGTTTTAACAGCAGCAGTTAATGACAACTACACTGTGTCACTAGGAAAGGTAACCTTCTTAAGGAAGAATTCAGTCCTTTACAGGCCAAAATGCTACTCACACAACGGTCTGTTACAACTCCTACAAGTTTAAGATAAATAAACAATTACTTTTAAAAGAGTATAAATTAATTCTTGCCTGTTTTAAAGTAATAAAAAATACAGTATAGCGTCCAATAACTGCTCGGAAGTGTGATACTTAACTATAACTTTACAGATCAACAATGTTAAGCAAGATGATTCAGACTCTACATCGCATAACATTATCACTTAACATCAACATGTAAGTAGTTACAACATTACGGATATAGCAGCACTTTGAGATGAATCATTAAAAGATGACAGCAGAAATATGTAACAGACCCTTCTGATCTGTTAAATGACTAAGGAACTGTAAATAACACAATATAAAACCTAGCAATAATAATCAGATGAGACGACTCTTGAAACAGATGGAGCAACTGTGGAAATTTGAAAGTCAAGGAGGGAAGAGTGATGACCATTAAGGATTCATTTAACAATATTGTAAAAAGGTGGGAAGTGAATACCAGCATCTTGGAAGAAAGAATTGGGGCAGTATTACAAAAAAAGATCAAGACCCTTCAAGATCATACTTAGGGCCGGTGCTAGTATTTTCGGGGCCCCCAGCAAGTTTCAAGTTGGGGGCCCTACCCAGGAGAATATAAAAAGTGTGACCATATTGCCATTACGCCTCCTTCCCTATCAAGCTCATGCAGCACCATTTAACAATCACTGTGTAATGTTATTACATTCAGACAATTAAAAAGACTTGAAATGTCAAGGTACACACTGGCTGGATTTAGTACCAATGTTACATTATGACAAGCCCCTGTACCACAGTAAGGTAGCCACTCACAATGGTACACACACATACAGACTGGGACTGTGCAGTGGTGCAGCAGTTAACTTTGTCAATCCCCCAGCAAGAGGTTCTCTGGTTTGATTCTCAGCTGGAGTGCCTTCTGTGCAGAGTCTGCATGTTCTCCCTGCATTCGTGTGGTTTCCTCCCACATTCCAAAGACATGCTTCTGCAGCATTTCTCCCTGGGCCTCTGTTAAAAATAGGCTCTGTCCTAGTCGGGCTTTCCCAGTCAACAAATGTTAAATAAATAAAATTTAATACCAATAAATTATGAAAAGCTGCTGTACCACAGCAAGGTAGCCACACACAGAGGTTCACACACTGACTGGCATTTAATACTAATGCTACATTACAAGCCCCTGTACCACAGCAAGGTAGCCACTCACACACTGATTGGCATTTAGTAGTAACGTTGTTACATTATGGCAAGCCTCTGTACAGCATCAAGGTAGCCAGTCCCACGGAAGTACACAAAGACACCCACACAGACTACCTCACACAGGACAGAGACACGAGGCAGACAGTTAGACAGACTCGCAGACAGGACATAGATACCCACACATGATGGACAGCACCACAGTAAGACTGAACATTAAAGAATTTAAAACACTGGTCTTATGAACTAATAATGATGCTAGAATAAGATTTTGCAGTAACATGCATTGTGTGACCTCACATTTTTGAACAGACCAAAACTAACAAACATCTGTACATTGTGCAACATTCTCACAGCCCCTACCAACCTCCTAACCTCTCAGCATAACTCCAAAGCTGAAAATAACTACAGAACAAAGGTGTAACATCAAGGATAGTTACAAACATTGCTATGATAAACTTAGAAAGGTATTAGAATAACGGGGATTGCATTAGCATTCATTACAATAATCAGTACATTCTGCAAAACTCTCATAGTCCCCCCCAAAAGTCTCAGCACAATTCTGGAGGAGGTACAAACAAAAAAAAAAAAAAAAAAACAAGACAAGGACGTAACAATAGGGGGTTTAAAACATTGTGGTTATGAACTAATAAAAATGGTAGGATGGTAGAATAACAAATTTTTCAACTTGCATGCATTGTGTGAATTCACATTTTGGATGACTAACAGACCAAAAATACAGGTCAAACATCTAAACATTGTGCAACATTCTCACAGCCCCTACCCCTCTCTTCTAACCTCACAGCTTAATTCCAGACAAATCCTTGAAAAAAAATGCAGAACAAAGGCATAACATCAGGGATAGTCTGAAACTTTGCTATGATCAACTTTGATAGTAGAACAGGGGTTGCACTGGCACTCATTAAGACATCAGTACATTCTGCAGAATTGTCACAGCCCTTACCCCCCAGTATCTCAGCACAATAAATCTGGATGAAGTGAAAGTAAAATAAAAACACAAAGGCATAACAAATAATATGCTTATCAGCAAATATTAATGCTGGAATAACAGATTATGAAGTAAAATGCATTGCGTAATCCTACATGTTTTAATGAAAATAGGTAAATACCAGGCAAACATCTGAATATTGCACAACATTCTCCCAAACTGTAACCCCCTACCAACCTGTCAGCACAATAACTCTAGAGAAAGCAAAAAATTATCATAGAACAAAGGCGTACCCTTCAGGGATAGTTGTAAATGCCGCCGGTGTACACACTACTACTATAACAGGGTTTGCATTAGTATGCATTAAAACAGCAGCTGTACATTCTGCAACATTCTCATAGCCACTAACTCCCCCCTCCCAACCTCTCAGCATAATAATTCTGGACAGAGCAAAAAATGATCATAGAACAAAGGTGTAGCATCAGGCATAGTTGTAAACATTGCCGGTATACACAAAACATACTAGCAGAACAGAGTTTGCATTGGTATACATTAAAAAATCTGTATATTCTGCAGCATTCTCACAGCCACTATCCCCCACTACCAATATTTCAGCACAATTGTACACAAAACAAAAATGCAATATTAAATATTCTTATGCAAGACTAGATAAAAAAACTACATCAAATCTGGACATTAATTACAAACAAGCCACGGCTGCTTCATATAGGGGCCCTCGTACATGGGGAGATAACCGGGGGCTCCCTGCAGCTACGGGTTTGGTGGATGCCTAACACCAGCTATGTCCAAGGATGTGGACATGGATCTAGTTCCTCATAAGGATAGAGGCCAGTGTAGAAGACATTCACCATCAAGGGGTGTCGGACCTGAATTGCTATACCACACATATGGCACCACTCCTTGTTTGTGTAATCCCCATGATGGGACATTCGGGAACACAAGGGGAGGAGGTAGGGCACAGAAAACCACTCTGCTAACAATATGACAGCTCAACTCTCTGGTTTCTGTATTGGTACTGTGGCCATCTACACCACTACAGGGGAGCTTCTTCCACAGAGGAGACCCTGACATTGCAGATCTGCACTAGGATTATTGATACTAAGCATGAAAACCCATGAATGATGGAATACTGGGGAACAGCTGAAAGCCCACCATAAGGGAGTTTATTGCCAGGCAATGGATGAAATGGTTTACAATAGAGACAGAACTTGTTACACTACTAATGAATGCAACTTCATTGGATAAGATTACAACTTTTCAGTTTTAACCAGTCAATTTTAACTCTGCAATCCATATTATCTACAGAAAATAACTGTATATACTGCTTCTGTGTGTGACCCACCAGTTATTCTCCATATTTGTTCTTTTCTCTTTATACCAAACTTTTTGTGACGGTGAAGTTAAGGATGGGGCACAGGAGGAATGTCCATTGTAAAAAAAAAAAAAAAAAAAACTTCTAAAAAAATTTTTTTTCATTGGGTTGAATCTTTCAGCATTGTACTGTTTTGGTCTGGTTGAAGATTCAGTAAATTATAAACTTGTGGAGACATATTAAATGCCATTGTACATTGTTTCTAATGAGCATACTGAAATGGGAAACACACATGCTTTCACTGAATACGGCCCACCCAAGAAAATAATGGTGTGTTTCTGGGGAGTTACCAAGATAACATATGCTTGAACACAACCGTTAAAAACACAGCTAAAAGACCGATTCAGTTGTACAGGATGGCCTTTTTAAGAATTGCTGGTGCTTTTACCCTATATTTTACAATGCAAAAACCAGGGCTTTTTTCAAAATTTCTCATTACCCACTAAGTGCAACATGAAAACAAAAATCTATGCTCTTTTGAAAGCTTTTCTTCACTCCAGTAAGTTGATTTCTACAGTTGGATCCTCTCAGAGAACCACAAGGTCCAGCATTAATGCAAGTTAGAAACAATGTAATTTCAGTAGAAAGTATCTAGAATCTACTGCATGGTAAGAAAGTGCTAGTGAGGACCTAAAACTTCCTCCCAATGGCAATACTCAAAACAGCAAAAGTATGAAGAAGTCTCCTATGAAGGCTAGTAACAAATGCAACATTTACTTCCCTTTAGTCTATTATCTGAGAACACATGAATTACTGATCTTCATATTTTTCTAGCATGTTTTTCCGCCTACCCAGTCAGGAGATGGACATTCTCTGTATGACAATGACTTAACAGCTTGAATATATACAATGCATGCTGTCGCTTGCTTTCCTTCCTACTTAAAAAAAAAAAAAAAAAAAAAAAAAAGACTTGGTTCGCAGGCTGCTGCAGCCAATCAGATCCCTTGTTTCAGCGAGCGGACGTGATTGAGTGCAGCTTGCCAGCGAATCAAAAAAAAAAAAAACGTTAACACAGTTCCGATTTTCACAGTGACGGCAGGGTCCAGGAAGCCGGACTATGTGGAAGTCCATGAGGAGCAGAGCCGAAGAAGAGCAACCCACGGCTGCTGGATGGGGGCCCTCATTTGCAGGGAGGTAATCGGGGGCTCCCCGCAGCCTGCGGGTTTCGCGGGTGCCTAACGCCGGCTATGATCATACTTTATACAGACCCATACTGACGTAAGCCATTACTACAACTTGTCTGTATTAGATATGAGAATGCCAAATATGTTACCAAGACAGATAACCTTGAATCAATGTGAATTTATGGAGAGGAAGCAAACTATTTACTTATATTTGATTACCAGGAAAGTCCAACTGTGTAGGAGCGTATTATCAGAGGAGACTTGGGGAGGAAAGCTCCAAAGTAAAACAAAACATTTAAGAATAATTATGTTAGTCTTTAAAAATACAAAAAGCAAAGTTTAAATTATATCAAATTAGACATATGAAAATAAGAAGTTATGTACTCACCATAACGTTCCATCTGAGTAGGTAGTTTCAGTTGTCTGCAACCTGTGGGTCTTGGATCCGATATCGGATCCGAGCCGGCAACTTGTTTCAAGCTAATGGATTTGAGCTCCTAGCTCCTCCCTTCACACATAATCCCCTGCTAACCCTCCATGACCTCAGATAGAGTTTGCCCCTCAATATATACCCAACAAAATGGTATCCAACTACCAGTAGATCCGAAGAAGGCCAGGGGGAAGGAGGGGTGAATGGTTGCAGACAAATGGAACTACCTACTCAGATGGAACGTTATGGTGAGTACATAACTTCTTAATCTGAAGTAGGAAGTTCATTTGTCAGCAACCTGTGGGACAGAGTCCCCAGCTACCTGCACCTTGGGTGGCCATCATGGAAGGATATTACGAACACCGCAGAGCCAAAGGATGCTCTCCCTCTAGAAAGCACATCTAGTTTGTAGTGGTTAATAAAGGTATGAGATGAAGCCCAAGTGGCTGCAGAACAAATATCATCCAGTGGAACTCTAGACTTGAAGGCTGCAGAGGTAGAAATGGAGCGGGTGGAATGAGCGCAAACTCCTTCGAGTGCGGGTCTACCCGAGGCTTGATACGCCAATAGGATACATTGAGAAATCCAGCGTGATAAAGATACTTTTGAGATAGCTTTCCCCAAGTTAAATCTGGCAAAGGCAATGAACAGCTGGTCAGATTGTCTATGGCCAACTGTCCTATGAGTATAAAAGTGAAGCTGCCTATGAACATCTAATGAGTGCAGCTTGTACTATCCCTTATTCTGATATTTAGGGAAGAAAACCGGTAAATTTATGGATTGATTTATGTTGGTTTCTGATGCTATTTTGGGAAGGAAAGAGGGATTGATCCTGAGGTACACTATCTGGGTGAAAAATCAGGTAAGGAGGCTTCACAGAGAGAGCTTGAAGCTCTGGCACACACTTTGCTGAAGTGATGGTTACAAGGAATGCTGTTTTCCATGACAAGAATTTGAGATCTACTGAAGCAGCGGGTTCAAAAGGGTGGAGCAGTCAAGGCTTGAAGAACTAGTGTAATATCCCAGGGTGGCACGGCTTCCTTTACAGGGGGTCTAAGTAAAAAGGTGCCCTTGAGAAAGGTTTTACACAACTTGGCCGACTTCAAAGGCCCTGTATCATGTCCCACATTGTAGTGTGATATAGCTGCCAATTGCACTTTGACAGTTGAACAACTAGCGCCTTCCTGAAAGAGTTCAGTTAGGAAGTCTAATATGGACGGAAGAGGAGCCGTAAAGGGATATAGATCATGATGCTCTGCCCAGATGGAAAAGCGTTTCCATTTACTGTGATACACTTTCCTGGTGGAGGGCTTATGCGCTGCCACGAGGATGGCTTTGACTGGTGAAGAGATACCGGGAGTCCTAACTAGGAGTGGAACTGGAGCAACCAAGCTGTCAGTTTCAGATTGTCCAGGTTTGGGGTCGGTAAGTTCGACGGATGGGAGATGAGATCCGGAGTGGGATCTAGAATCCAAGGGTGATTCACAAGGTGAGTCCACAGGTAAGGGAACCAAATTTGCCGATGCCAGAATGGGGCAATGAGGATCATCTTGCTCCACAACCGTGAGGCTTTCTGTAAGAGTTGTAGCATTAGTGGTAGAGGAGGATAGGCATAGAGTAGACTGGGTGGCCAAGCATGCACAAGAGCGTCTCTTGGAGTTTCCCCTGGAGGGGGGATAAGAGCGAAGAAATTGCCGCATTTGGTGTTTGATGGAGACGCAAAAAGATCGCAGCAGGGTTGCCCCCATGTTGCGAATATCTGCTTCGCTACTAGTGGATTGAGAGACCACTCGTATGGGGTAAGAAGGGTGCGACTGAGCTTGTCCGCTAGAATGTTGGTCCTCCCCGGAATGTGCGTTGCAATCAGAAAGCGGTTGGAGGAGATCGCCCATTCCCACACTCTCATGGCTTTGCGGCATAGAGGGTAAGATCTGGTTCCCCCTGTTTGTTGATGTACTAGACCACCGACATGTTGTCCGACTGAATTGCAATCGTTCCTATGGGGAGGAGGTCCTGAAGTGCTTGCAATGCAAATAGCACCGCTCTCATCTCCAGAACGTTGATATGCAGGGAGGTCTCTGTATCGTTCCACGTGCCTTGGACTGTCCTGCCTGAATAATGCCCCCCCCCACCCAAGGCAGGAAGCGTCCATGGTCACTGTGGCAAGAGGGGGAGAGGTGCAGAAGGGACGGCCCATATGGAAGTTCGAGGCTTGGAGCCACCATAGTAGCGCCCTCCTGCAAGCCTTGCTGATAGCAATGGGATGGTGGAGAGGAAGGGATAGTAAAGACCATTGTACTAGAAGAGTCCATTGCAGTATCCGCATGTTCAAACGGGCGCATGGAAGGAGCGTAATCGCTGCCGCCATGGAGCCTAGTGCCCTCAGGACCAATTCCGCTGGTGAAGACTCTGATTGGAGGATAGCCTGCACATGGAGTTGTAAGTTCCGGATTCTCTTGGGAGTTAGGAAGGCTCGCAACTCTCTGGTGTTTATTCTGGCACCTATGAATTCTATGACCTGCATTGGAGCCAGAAGAGATTTGCCGACGTTGATAGTAATGCCTAACTGAGGGGCTAGACGGAGAAAGAAGTCTCTGGCTGAGTAAAGTAGATGCCTTGTTGGAGCGGTCAGGAGCCAGTCATCCAGGTACGGAAAGACCTGTATTCCCTGGAGTCTCAGGTGAGCCGCAATCACTGCTAATACCTTGGTGAACACCCTGGGGGCTGTGGTGAGGCCAAAGGGAAGGACCCTGAACTGGTAGTGACTGGCCCCCAGCCGGAAGCGAAGGAACCTCCTGGATCGTCTGTCCATTAAAATGTGGTAGTACGCATCCTTGAGGTCTATGGAGCACATCCAATCGTCCTCCCTTAAAAGGGGGAGGATAGATTGAAGAGTGACCATTCGGAATTTTTCCTTGGTTACTGACAGGTTCAAGCGGGAAAGGTCTAGGATCGGTCTCAAGTCCCCCGTCTTTTTTGGCACCAAAAAGCACCTGGAGTAGAACCCTAATCTGAGCTGGTCTTGGGGGACGGGCTGGATGGCTCTTTCTTAGCAGTTGCTGAATTTCTGCAGCTGCGGCCTCCCTCTGATCGGGTGGTACATCGGGGAGGTTCTTGGATTTGGAGACATGGAGTAACAGTATTTTGTACCCACTGGATACAATGCAAAGCACCCAGCGGTCTGTCGTGATGGACTCCCATGCCGCTAGGTGTTTCGAGAAGCACCCCCCCGACTGCCTCCAGAGTGGAGCAGCCGGGCAACCCCTCAGGGCTGCTGCGCGTGTCACTCAGAGAAAGGTTCTCTGGACCCAAAGTTTCTCGGAGCCCCTCTGCCCCTGGGGCGGCGTCCTCCCTGTCCTCCTCTGCCACGGTAGGACTGGTCGTCTGGAACGGGTTGGGAATGTTGTGATTTTCGGAACCACATCTTCTTCTGACCCTTTTGGTTCCTCGAAAAGGACTGCTGGGGAGCAGAGAAGCAGACTCTGACGGCAGACAATGTCTTCCCGTCCTTGCTCTGGACAAGTGTCTTGTGAACTGTTTTGCCAAACAGGGCAGAACCATCGAAAGGGGCATTCGCAAAGGACGCTTTAAAGGGCTCCGCAAAGTCACAATGACGGAGCCAGGCCTGACGTCTCATGACTAGTCCTGCTCCGCTAGCCCTAGCAGCTCCCTCTGAGGCGTGGGACAATAGCCGCATAGAGGTGTTTGAAATTGATCTCAGAGTGGCCCTTCGGGTGGAGTACAATTGCTTGTCATCCTCCGACATGGACTCAGGGGGGATGCAGCGTATTCTTTGATAAGATCCCGCTGAATCCTGATGACATGTGCCATATAGTTCAGAGACCTTACCGAGAAGGTCGCTGAACTAAAAACTCGCTTCCCTAAGCGGTCCATCAAGCAGGGCTCTCTGCTCGGTGGATGGACTGAGGGGCTCTCCTGAGCCAATTCCCTCTTCGTGGCTGCCGCCGTCAACATGGCATCTACGGGGGGCCCCTTACTCCAGTGTGATCGGTCTGAGGGAGGCTAAGTATTTTATCCGGGCGTTTTGGTATTGGCTCCACGGTGTCCGGATCCTTCCACGCCCTGGTGGTAATGAGGTCCACCAGGGGGTCGGCCGGAGGGGACACCCAAGAGGTAGACGGGCCTGCCTCGAATGCCTCCAGAAACACGGACTGATCAGAAGACGACTTGGGGTCAGACCACCCGCCTCTGATCCTCAGCATCTCCATGATGTCTCCAAAAGAGACATCCTCAGGGGGCTATCTTGGGGAGCCTTCCCCTTCCTCCAAGTCCGTGTCCTTGGTTAAGGACTCAGGGGAGTCCACGTGCCTCCTTTTGCACTTATGCTTACGGGGCACTTCCTCGGGGGGGCTGTCTGAGGAGGCCTCGCCAGCAACATCTTGTTCCAATGGAACCATCTGTGACATCGAAGCAGGCTGTCCCTTTGGCCAGGTGATGGAAGCCTGGCCCAGCAGAGAGGGAGTGCAGGGAGGAGCCGAGACAAGGACCGGGGGTCCGGATGCTCTCAACAGAGCCCTCTCCACAACATCAAAGGCCGAGGGAGAGCCACTCTCTATTGGATCCTAAAGTCGGCTCCCACTCGGATCCGATGAAGGGATCAGAGCCGGTGCCGAGACCATCGGATCTGAAGGACCAGTGCACCCCAACCTGGATGGAGCCGAAGGCACACTGAATCCCCTGGATCCGAAGCTCAGGCCACGGCTCCGAGAGGTCGGATCTGACAGGCTCGAGGGCAGGGTTGGATCCAAAGTACCAAGTACTGTCGGCGCCGACCCACCCCCGGCTCCAACGCTGCTCAGCTCCGAACGCTCTGAACCCGGATAGCGGGTCAGAGAAGGAGCAATAGGATGGAAAAAGGGTGTCGAGCTCCCCCCCGGAGGGGGGGGAGGCAGGAGCACTCCCATCTGCAGCTGAGCCTGGATGAACCTTCGCATCATCCGGTCCAAGTCTGCATCGGACATACTAAAAGTAGATCTCGAAGAGGTCACCGAGGCAGGCCTGGAATGCCGCCTCGATGACCTCGACGGAGATTGGGTCTCCTCCTCAGGCCCCGGGGAGAAGCAAGGGGATCGGAGCCGAGGAGGAGACCTAGAAGCAGTGGAGAGAGAAGCCCGCTTAAGCTGGCGGGGCCAAAACTGAGATCTCGGCCGGCCGCTTGTGGTGCTTCTCCCTCCGTTTCTCCCTCCTGGCCTCCCTGTCCTCCGACACTTTAGCGGGAGTTTGAGTCCCGGACGGAGGCAGGGGGGCAGGAGTGGCAGCAACCACAGGCTGTGGTCGAGCCACGGGAGCAGCAGAGGCCGAAGCAGAGTCCGGGGGTAAAAGTCCCACTAGGACCAGCTTCGACCTCCGCTCTTTCAGTGCCCTGGGGTTGAACGCTGCACAGATGGTACAGCCTGAGGTAAGGTGTTCAACCCCAAGGCACCGAACGCACCGAGTGTGGCCATCAGCCGGGGAGAGCTTATGGCCACACTCGGTACATTTAGAAAAGATGGCTTTTGGGGCTTCAGCCATTTTTTAAAAGAAAAAATAACTACACACACACACAGGCCCCAAAAAAACACAACACACATGCACACACTAATGACCAGCGAAGGGAGGAGAAACTAATTAAAGTAAATATACTAAAGGGTACCTAACACTTAGACATTTTATTTTTAAATAAAAAAGAAAATTAAAAAATACAGTTAATTGCTACTTAGCTGATGAGCTCAAGGGAATCCAGCTATCCACAAGTGCGGCAAACTAGATCTGAGGTCATGGAGGGTTAGCAGGGGATTATGGGTGAAGGGAGGAGCTAGGAGCTCGGATCCATTAGCTTGAAACAAGTTGCCGGCTCGGATCCAAGACCCACAGGTTGCAGACAAATGAAACTACCTACTTCAGATCATTGGTTAACAATATATACAAGTTCTAGAACAATGACTTGGAGAAATTTTAGCCAGTTTGAGAAATTAAAGGTTAGTATACTACAAAAACACAAAGATGCCAGAAACCTTGTTCTCTCTACTAAAATAAGAGTCTAATTAAATAAGATAAGCACTTTCATCTTAAAAAGTTAAAACTAAGAGATCTGATCAAGTTTTACCTTTGTAAGACAAAAGCACTTATGTTATTTAAAGAGTTGCATTTTAGTACAGAGAACCAAGTCAAGTCAAGTCAAAGTTTATTTATATAGCACTTTACAGACATAAAAATGCCACCAAAGTGCTTTACAAAATAATAATAATCAAAAAACATAAAAAACATATAAAATTAACAATAACTTAAAAAAATAAAAAAACAAACAACATAAAATAGAAAGCATTACCAATCATTTCACATCATTAAAGGCCAATTCATAAAAATAAGTTTTAAGATTTAACTTAAAAATTGCCACAGAAGGAGACTGTCGAATATATAATGGAAGCTCATTCCAAAGTTTTGGAGCTGCAACTGAGAAAGCTCTATCACCCCTCATCTTTAGTCGTGCCCGGGGAATGACAAGTAGACACAGATCTTCTGACCGAAGTGCCCGATTGGGAACATAAGAGTGCAGCATGTCTACCAGATATGCTGGCGCCAAACCATTTAGGGCTTTAAAGACCAATAACAAAATTTTAAAACGAATCCTAAAAAAAACAGGTAACCAATGTAGTGCCGCCAATACAGGCATTACATGATCAAATTTTTGTTTGCCCTCCAAGAATTTCCCAGCAGCATTCTGGACAAGCTGCAAACGGGCTAAAGCACCTTGGCTTACCCCAAATAAAATAGAGTTACAATAGTCAAGCCGTGAGGTTATGAATGCATGTACAACAACTTCAAGATCACTTCTAGATAAAAATGATTTTACCTTAGCCAAACGCCTTAACTGATAAAAAGAAGATGACACTACCCCATTTATATGTCCCCTAAAACAAAGATCTTTATCCATCCTCACTCCCAAATTTACAACCGAATCTTTCAAATACGGGGTTAGTTCACCACAGTCCACCATAGAAAAGCCAGCATGATAACTGGGACTAAAAAGTACTGCTTCTGTCTTCCCATCATTCAAACTCAAAAAATTTTCTGCCATCCATATTTTAATTTCACCCAAACAATCTAACACCTTTGAGACAGAACGACCATCAGCCTCGTCTAAAGGTAAATACAATTGACAATCAGCATATAAATGAAAATCAATACCATATTTATGTAATATATCACCCAAAGGTAAAATACACACAGAAAACAGTAAAGGTCCCAATATTGAACCCTGCGGAACACCCCAAGGAAGATGGGCAGAATCAGATGTAAATCCACCCATCTGAACACATACAATTCTGTTTAGGAGGTAAGAACAAAACCAATTTAGAGCCAAACCAGTAATTCCCACATAGTGCTCAAGACGATGCAACAATATTTCATGGTCCACTGTATCAAAAGCAGCTGTTAAATCCAATAAAACAAGCAATACAAACTTTCCACTATCAGTAACAAGAAAAACATCATTTAAAACCTTTAGCAAAGCTGTCTCAGTACTATGCAAAGGTTTAAAACCAGATTGAAAGTTTTCCAAAAAACTATATTCATTTAGAAAATCTAACAACTGGCCATAGACACATCTCTCCATCACTTTACTTAAAAAAGGAAGCTTAGAGATTGGCCTATAATTAGACGGTACAGATGCATCAAGCCCAGGTTTCTTTAATAGTGGATGAATGATTGCCCTTTTAAAATCAGTAGGCACAACCCCAGAAACCAAACTGGTATTAATTATTTCCAACAAAACTGGAGCTATTGTTGAAAACACATCCTTTAAAACTCTAGGAGGTAAAACATCCTCAGGAGAACCACTAGGCTTAGCTTCAGACAACAATTTGGTTAACTCAACTAAAGTTATTGGCTGAAAAACACACAATTTCTCTGAAACGGACAAAAAAGAATCCGGCAGAGAACATACGGACACAGCCAATCTCAACCTCAAGACTTTATCCAAAAAAAATTTTAAAAACTCATTACACACCATTAGTTGATGCCTGAACTGGAAAATAATCTTGTGCATTAAGGACAGAATCAATTACACCATACAAAACCCGCAGATTATGAGAATTTTCATTAACAAGATTAGAAAAGTACATCCTCTTTGCAAATACTACAGCATCCTGATAAATCTTCCAACTTTCCCAAAAGGCAATTAAAAAAACATGAAGTTTGTTCTTTTTCCACTGCCTTTCACATCTCCTACATTCCCTTCTTGCAGCTCTAGTGATATCCGTTGACCACCAATTTACTACTGAACTTCTCTTCTTTATAGGCGTTACAAGGCATTGACTTGTGTTCCAGAATATCCAGAATATCTTTACAAGTCTTATTAAAATAATTTAACAGACCATCAGGTGAAGAATATTCTGGAACACAAGTCAACGCCTCACTAAATAAAGATGAAAACTTTGTAGGAGTATCTTGACTAAAAGAACGACTAAGCCTTACTGGTGGGACAGATTTAACAGCATTTGTAGGCAGCATGACATCAAACAAAACAGGCTTATGATCAGAGAACACAGCATCTTCAATAGTCAGATTTGTCACAGTAAGCCCAAATGATAGCACAAGATCCAAAATATGACCACATTCCTGAGTGGCCTCGCTGACAGACTGATTTAAACCAAAAGAGTTCACCAAATCACTGAACTCCGAAACAAGTGGCTTTCCTGGACAGCAAACATGAATATTAAAGTCCCCAAGTAGCATAATCTGATCGTATTTCAAGACATATTCCACTAGAAATTCAGAAAACTCTTGAATAAAATCCTTATTATATTTCGGGGGTCTATAAATCACTGCACAGAGAAACGGACTTGAATGTCCTAGTTCAAACAAACACCAAGGTTTCTGGCGTCTTTTTGTCTTCTTGTTTTGAGTTTGTGAAGTTCTTTGGAGTTAGCTTGTACAATACAAACAGGAATTGCAATAGTAAGTGAAAGAAAATCAGGCTTATGGTATATTTGGAGAGAATGCCAGGGGAAAGCAATTGAAAGTAGTAAGAAAGTGAGTGAAGAGAGCAAGGAGATTTAACGTATGAATATGCATTTGTTCACATTTAGGGATATAGTTTATCCTGGTGTTGAGCAACAGCAAAGCCCGTTTTTGGCAAGGAAGTTGTTCAGGGTGGTTTTGAAAGATGGTATTGACCTGATGGGTAGAGATAAGGAGCTCCCAGCCACAGAAACATGGTAAAAGTACAGACAATGCCCAGCAGATATGATACGTTTGTGGACAGACAGGAGCTTTTGTTATTTGATCATAGTGACCAACTGGGAACATAGCTGAACAGAATGTTTAGTGCTGGACAAGCAGATGGATGCTGGATACTTTTAAAGGTGGTATGAAGCTGTGTATATGTTAGTTGATGGGGTAGTTCGAACCAATTTACGCTTTTTAGTGCTATACAGTAGTGGGCTCTGGAAGTTGTATTTTCTGCAAATTTAGCAGTAGCATTCTTGAGATTTTGATCTGCGAGGCCTGAATTAGTAAAGATGGGAGAACCATAAGGCTATGTGGGGAGGAAATAAGTAGTGGCAAGTGTAGATTTAGTTGTGCCAGTGAGAACGGTTTTCACTCAATAAAAGCATCCCTAGATTTTGATGAGTTTTTCTTATGCAATTTTGTATATGCAGGTTAAATTTAAGATCACCATCCACTATCTTCTCTAATAATTTGTATGAGAAGTAATTTCAAAGGTTGTATTGCCAAAGCAGGGGACTTCAAATTTAGTTTTTTCATGAAAGAGGGACTGTTGGGGGGGGGGGGGGGTAGTCAGGTTTTAATTGCTCTTAAAGTTTCAAGAGCAATTTTTTAGAGGTGTGCCACACTGTCAGATATGCAAATGAGTGTAGATTCATCTGCATAACGCATTAGGCAGGCCTGTTGTGCAGATTTCTGGAGAGTGTTGATGAGAATGTTAAAGAGGTGGCACCAAACAGAGCCTTGTGGTACACCGGTGACCACTAAGTATGGAGAGAGGGTAATTTTACTGACTGATACCTATCAGATAGGTAGCTTTTATACATAAAAGGTGGCGTTAGAAAAACCTAATGAGAACATCTGAAGTAGAAGTTTATTGTGACAAAGTCTGTTTATGGCTTTAGACAAGTCTAGAAATAAGGAGACTAGTTTGCCATTATCTCTAGCTTTGTGTTAGTACTATTGGAAAGACAAAAGGTCAAATTATAAAATAATCAATTTACAGCCAATACAAGGTAACTGACAGAGATACAAAGTATAACAGGTTTTCTTTCATTTCCTGAATGTGGAAACCTGTCAGCCAAAGTAACTGGCGTATTACAGTGTAGTCTATTGGTCAAGAGAAAGGACAGTGGCCAACTTACTAAGTGGACCTTACAATGCAAGGACAACTCTGTCGGAGGGGATGTTAAAAACTAATTTCAACACAGGCAGGCATGTATTTGACTAGATGAAGTTAATAACATAGCAAGGTTCTTCAAGTTAAATTTGATTACATTGTACAAAGATAAAATTCACAGTGAAAATGTTTGGGAGTTGGCCATTGTGAGAGAGCTTCAGCAGTACTGGGGTCGGATAGTGATCACAGGCTCTGAAAGGAAAGAAGAGAGAAAAACTCTACTAAACCGTCACATTAGATTGAGGCAAAACAGTTAATACTCATTATAAAAGAGATGGAGGAAGGACCACATAGAGTCAGAGCAAGATAATATGGGGAAAGTGTAAGACTAGACAAACAGTAAAAAGTAAAGTTTACAAATGTACGCTGAAAGTAGGTTAGCAAGAGGTATACGGATAGAGAACGGTCATACAGTGTCTGGGTGTGTATATACTAGCTGTATAGAACAAGCTATCATAACGCAGCACTACACTGATAAGCACAATATAAACCCATCACTTAGTAACATTCATGGGATTAACCAGTATATCAAAAGTGTTTTATATATCAAAACATCAGAAAAGTACAGTTGTATATACTTACCATAAATGTAGATGTTAGAGTCTTCACTGTTGCAGTCATCACATTTGGGTTATCCCAGCCAGGGTAGCCCTCAGCCGGCCTGAATACCAGCGACTTAATATTTCTGAGTCGGTTGCTGTCGCATGAAGACTGACATCAGGTCATCAGTGGTACAAAGGAAGGCAGCAAACGCAATTACATCAGTTTTTCTTGCCCTAACCGGTCAGCAGCCTCCAGAATAGGAGGCCAGGCTCTGGTCACAGAACCCCACCAGTGGAAAAGAAATACCAATATGTCCCTTGTAAGGAAAGGAGAACAAGGAAGAAAGGTAAAGAAAAAGGAGGAAGGAGGGAGGGAAACCAGGACTGCAACAGTGAAGACACTAACATCTACATTTATGGTAAGTGTACACAACTGTACTATGTTCTTCGTGTTTCACTGTTGCAGTCATCACATTTGGGTAGATTCCCAAAGCTGAGGAAATGGGTGGAGACAGTCAAGGAAGCTAGGGGCTGGCTAGCATGTCCTGCAAGACTGCAGAGGCAAAACCTGCCCTGGATTTGGAAGAGAGAGACAGGTGGTAATGCTTGGTAAAGATGTGAACAGATGTCGAGGTGGCAGCCTCCAGGATGGGCCTGGTGGGGACAGCTCTGAGGAAAGCTGCAGAGGTGGAGGCTGCTCTGGTGGAGTGGGTCCTGACCCCCCCTTGGGGGGGGGCTTTCTATGTTGTTTGTAGCAGAAATGGATGCAGTGTGCTATTTGGAAATGGTTTGTTTGAAGATGGCTTTGCCCTCTGCCCCTGAAGCAAAGATGACCAGCAGTTGATCAGCTTTACTCTAGGGTTTAACCCTGCCCAGATAGTATCTTAGCTGTCTGAGAACATCTAGAGTTTGCAGATTCCTTTCCCCCTTGTTTTGAGGGTTAGGAAAATAGTGGGCAAAAGGATGGATTGGTTGAGAGCCACACTGGACACCACCTTGGGCATGAAGGATGGATTAGTTCTGAGGGATACCCTGACTGCATGGAAGACTATGAAGGGTTCCACTGCTATCAGTGCTTGCAGCTCAGAGACTCTTCTGGCTGAAGTGATGGCCAGGAGGAAGACGGTCTTCCAGGAGAGCTCTGCAGAAGAAGTTGGTTCAAAAGGAGGCAGAGTGAGCTTTTCCAAGACAAAGTTAAGGTCCCAAGCTGGTGTTGGTGCCCTTTTAGGGGGCCTGAAGTTGTTAGCCCCTCTGAGGAACTGCTGGATCAGAGGGTGTGAAAAAAGGGAGGCTGCTCAGTGGGAAAATGAGCTGAAATGGCAGAGGCATGAATTTTAATAGAGGAGAAAGAGAGACCACTGTGTAGTAGGTCAGCTAAGTAATCCAGGATGAAAGGGATGGAGGGCTATGCCATATTGGCCCCTTTAGCCTGGATCCAGGTGCAGAACATTTTTCCATTTGTCTGCATAAGACTCTCTGGTGCTAGGGCATCTGGCCTCTTGGATAACATCCAGAATCTTTTTACTGAGGATGGCAGATTGGTCAGGGTATAAGCCAAGCTGCCAAATGGAGTGTCTACAACTGGGGGTGCATGAATTCCCCTTCCCTCTGGGTTAGGAGGTTGGGAATCTGAGGAAGATTCCATGGGGGCAGTGGGGAGAGGCTATGCAGCAAGGGGTACCAGTGCTGTCTGGGCCAGTCAGGAGCTATGAGAATGGTCCTTGGATTTCCTCCCTTATTTTGGTCAGTACCTTGAGAATGAGATGTAGGAGAGGAAAGCCACAGACCGAGAGGTTTACCCAGGGGAAGGAGAGGGCATCCACTTTCCATGTCATGTAGTGATGCTCCCTGGTGCAGAATTTGATGAGCTGATGGTTGGTGTGGGAGGCAGAGGTAGACCTCTGGGGTTCCCCATTTCTGAGTTATTAGTAAGAAGGTGTTTCTGTTGAGCTGCCACTCGTGGGGGTCCAAAAGTTTTCTTGCTTAATTGGTCTGCCAGGGAGTTGAGAGAGCCTGGCAGGTATTGTGCTAACAGGTGTAGTTGCATGGAAGAGGATGTAAACCAAAGGGTCATGGCCAGCCTGCACAGCGGGTAGGAGTGCGTCCCTCCCTGCTTGATGTACCACTTCACTGTGGTGTTGTCCGTATTGATCAGCAAAACCCCTGGAGAGACCAGGTTTGAAAGCTATCAAGGCCTGCTGCACAGCCATCATCTCTTTTTGACTGATGTATGGACCTGCCGTCCAGGCGTGCACCCCAAGCATAGTCTTGATGTTTGTCTGGTGAGGATCTGGACAGCAGGGTGTGGGGAGAAGGGCAGTCCCTTGTTGTGGGAGCAGGCTGTTGCCCACCAAAGAAATTCCTTCCTCAGGCAAGGAATAATAGGTAAAATAGTTTTCAGACTTGAGTGTGTTGACACCAAAGGCTCTTTAGGTATCACTGAAGTTTCCTCATATGCAGTCTGGCATATGGAATAAGGAGTATGCAAGATGCTATGAACCCCAGGGCCTGCAGGATTTCCTTTGCAGAAAGCTGGGGCCTGGTGGCCAGTTGAGAGAAGTAAGCTGATAGAAAACTTTGTTTCTCTGATGTTAGGCATGCCATCTGGGACGCTGTGGCCAGACTTCCTCCCAGCAAGATTATCCTTTTGGTGGGTACCTGTTTGGATTTCTTTTCATTGTGTACCCTAAGGAGGTTATAGTAGGTCCTTTACAAAGGCCAGGTTTTTGAGCAGCTTTTCCTGGCTGTCTGCCTGAATAAGGCAGTCATCAAAGTAGGGGTAATTTGAATATTTCTTTGTCTGTAAAAAGCAATGGCCGGAGCCAGGCATTTTGCGAACTCTGGAAGCAGCAGATATGCCAAAGGGAAGCACAGAGAATTGAAAGGGTTGAGATCCTGCCCTGAAGCAAAGATTTTCTGCAGGACTTCCTGATGGGAATGTGGAGATAGGCCTCTTCTACGTTCAGGGTGGCTGGCTAAGGAAGGTGTTTGGAATGGATAGATCAAGGATAGGGTGCCAAGTGCCCTCTTTTCTGGGTGCTAAAAGAAGTCTGGAGTAGAAGCCTTGGCCTATCTGCTCTGCAAGAACGTATTCTACTGCTCCCAAGGAGAACAGGGTATGGATTTGCTTTTGAGCCTCTGCCCACTCATTTGGTGGTAGATCTGGGAACCCTTTTGGGGTTGGAAGGGTGTGGACAGAGAATTTTTACCTCTGAGACACAATGTTCAGACCCCATTGTTCTTTGGTAATGGTGGCCCAGGAGCTTGAGTGAAAGGGGAGTTTTTCTCCTAGGGGTATGTGATGGTTGGCAGAGGCGAGGTCGGGAGGGGGTGAGTCATTGTGAGTTCTTACCATAAGGAGTTGGCTTAGAACTCCCTGGTTTTGAAGTCGAGGCAGTCCACTGCTTAGATCTCTGCAACCACTGGGACTGCTGTCTTGGAGGTCTGTTTCCATGGGGCAGGAAATTACCAGTGCTTGGAAGAAAAATGCCTGCTGAACCCAGGGGGCTGTACCTGTAAGAAATCTTTAACAGTCTGCATCATTTTGCTTTTTCTTCCACCTTTTTTAACACCTCTTCTGCTTTAGTACCAAATAAGTTATTTGTGCAAGGGTGCATCCAACAATTTTGATTTGACATGGTCTGGCAGAGGTTGTTCCTTAAGGTATGCACGTCTTCTAATGACAGATCCAGTGACTGCTGCCCTGCAATAAGCTTCTAGGTCATCAAAACTGCAGTGGAAAGTGTGTTTAATTGACCAGCAGAGTGCATTAACTCCTGTAAATCTTTAGATTCTGCCCATGCAGGAAAGGAAACATTTTTTAAGGAGTTCCAAGGTATGGTGCTAATATTTAAGCATATGGAACTGACAATTTAGTGCCCTGATAGCAAGAGTAGCTGAGGTGTATACTTTTTTACTCATCTGTCCAGTGCTCTGAAATCCCTGTCTGAGGGGGCGGGATTCTTAACTGAAGTAGCTTTAACTCCTTTGGGGCCTTAAGTAATGACCTCAGGGTCTGCTGTTGGGTTTTTAAAAAGATATTTGTGAGGGTCAGGGACTCTGTAGTACCGGTCTGGTTTTCTGGGAGCAGGTGGGAGGGCATCTGGAGTCAAGCTGGATTCAAGGAAGACCTCATCCACCACATCTAGGACTTGGGGGAGATGGCCAAGGGCCTGTGCTGTGGAAGGTCCAGGAATTCAGAGTCTCTTTTTAGACTGTTGGTAATCTTGACTCTCCCATTTGAAATGCTCCTTTAAGGTATGCAGGGTTCCCCCAAAGGAAAAATCCTCTGGGGGGAGAGGCTGAAGGAATAGATTCCTCTGCATCAGAATCCTCATATATGTAAAGAGGGGCTGCATGTCTTCATAGTCAGATGCATCGGATTCATCTGACTCTTGTTCAGACAAAACTACTGGGAGGCAGATCTCTTTTTTGAGGGAGTGTCTTGGCTTCCCCTAATCAGCATGATAAGGTCCTCTGCCATTTTAAGCATTTGTGACCAAGACAAGGGAGCAGGCACCAAAGAATGACTGGTAGTTGGTTTCTTGGGGGTGGTTCAACCCCTGGGCTTAACGAGCCCGGTTGTTTTGGAAAGAACAGTAGCTGTGAAAAAAGGCATCGGTTTACGTCTGGATTCGGTGTTGCGAAGGACTTTATCGGAAGCCAGTGCCTGCACAGTGGCTCTGGACCCATCCAAGGTAGAGACGACCACAGGATCCTTAGGCGAAGTAGAGTTCTGCAGCATACCGGACTCCGAAAGGGTCTCAGTAGCGGCCTGCAAATTAAATGAAGTGGGAATCAGGGGCTGCTAAAGCACCTCACTGAATTCCAGAGGACCGACAACCAGCTTTGCAGTAGCGCAGACGGAAGATTTGGTCCTGTGTCGTCTGTCTCTAACTTTATTTTTACGTTATTTTCGGAAGATCCACTGACAGATGGCTTACAGAAGCCATATTGGAAATCGAAGACTAATCAGAAATCTCTGGCTACAATAAGGGCCAGACGACGAATAGTTCAGGCATTAAAGCACAGAATCAACAATGAGGGATGTCGTGGTCTGGACCTAGACAAGTGACGCAATAAGAATGGAAGTCCCAGTGCGGTATTTGCTTTCCACAGGTGAGACAATTATCTTTTTCTGACATCAGTTAGTGCAAGAAAAAAGGATTCCCAACAGGGTACTTAGCTTTCAAAGACCAACTTCAGTTCGGAAACGAAACTCAGGTAGCGGCCGACTGGCACTCATGCGAACTGCTTCTGCTTCGGGCTCCACGGCAAGACTGATGTAATGGTGCCGGCTGCCTTCCTTTATATCACTGATGACCTGACGTCAGTCTTCAAGTGACAGTAACCGAATCAGAAATACTAAGTCTCTAGCATTCATGCTGGGTGAGGGCTACCCTGGCAGGGATAACCCAAATCTGAAGACTGCAACAGTGAAACGCAAAGAAAACCTGATATTACCTACTTGTTAAAGGGCACAGACTCAACATACATAAAACTTATGCAATCTAAATGAAATGTATACAAAGACAACACACTACCAAGGTATATTCATTATTCTACAGTCTTAGAAAAAATAGAAATGTAATAAGATACCGACCTGCATTGTGTGGAAAGTTGGTGACTAAGTGAAAGAGGAGAAAACAGTGAGGGGATATTTAGCAATACATTCTACTACAGTAATAAGTTGTCCACTTGCATTCTTCAACCTATGTGTTCAAGATCTGATCCCTCGGATCTGACTCAGCCATTACAATAGCTTGTGGTAACCAAAAAAACAGTGCGTCTTCCTTACCCATAATGCAGCCTTCCCAGATACCTCAGATCATGCTTGCTAAAAGTAAAAGAAAATATCAGAAAGATCCCGAGAGACTAAATCTGCAGCTCAGTACAAGGGAAGTTCTAACCTAAGAACACTCACTCCTCTACGAGTTCAAAGGTAGGGGGCTGTTGGGAGGGCAGCTGAGGAAGAATGAAAATGGACAACATAGATGGAACATTATGGTAAGTACATAACTATCTCATGTTGTCAATTTTCATTCTATCCTCAACATATGGGACAGAGTCCCTAGCTACCTTATATACTGGGTGGACTTGAGGAAGGATGTTCTTCAACACCATTGAACCAAAATGATGCTCTACCCCCTGGAGATCAGATCTAATTTGCAATGCGTAAAAAAAGGTACAGGGTAGCCCAAGTTGCACTGCACAAATGTCATCCATAGAAACTCTAGACTGGAAGACAGATGAAGTTGCCATTGCTCTAGTAGAATGAGTTTGTAAAGGTCTAGTAAGGCAATGCCCAAATGGTCATAAATGAAAGAAATACAACTGGTGAGCCATCTGAACAAGGTTATTTTTGTGACTGGTTTACCCAATATAACATCTGAGAAGGAAACAAATAATTGGTTAGCGTTCATGATATCTTTGGTTCTATGAAGGTAAAAATACAATTGTCTGTGAACATAGGCTCTTAAGTAGGTACTAGGCTATTGGCCCTAGGGCCTATATACGCCTAGCCGAAAAGGTACCCCGGCTTTCACTACCCAAGAAAATTATTTACCTGTGCCCCTGTTGAGCAGAGCCACAGAAGTGATCCCCGGGGTGAATTTCCTATTTCCCATCCACTCATATAGGTTCATAGGTTTTTGCCTTACAGTCATATGCATTCCTATTATAGGAAATAAAAATGCTCAATTACCCAAAAGCAAGAAATGGCTACAACAGTAAAGGAATGTAAATCAGATGACATACCTCCATAACTTGTGCCCTAAGTTCTTTGCAATAAGCTAGTCGCTTGGCCAATAACGACTGTTAACTCAACCAACAAGCCAATGAGATTACCCATACCATCTCCAGTGTGAGCAATAGGCACCAAGGACACAAATCTAATAAATACAAGTATTCACCTTTGTTCTCAAATTTTGGAAAAAATATTGGTAAACTGATGGACTTATTGATATTTGTCTCCGATACCACTTTTGGTAAAAAGAGTGGATTAGTAAGGAGAGATACTCTGTCTTTGTGAAAAATCAAATAAAGTGTTTTGAAAGACAAGGCTCGAATTTCTGAAATTCTTCTTGCAGAAGTTATGGTGAACAAGAAGAGAGTCTTCAAAGAAAGGAATTTGAGATCACACTTAGCTGCTTGTTCAAAAGGGGGGTGTATAATAGCCTGCAGCACCAAAGTTAGGTCCCAAGGGGGGAGTACAGTCTTTACAGGGGACTTTAAAAGGAGAGTTCATCTCAAAAAAGCTTTGCAGAGTTTATGTGAAGCAAATGAAGAACCTTGGAAATCAATGTGAAAATTGGATACTGCTGCTAATTGGACTTTGATAGTTGAAGAAGACAGCTGAAGAAGACAGCCTTTCTTTGAAAATGTGGGCTAAAAATCAAGAATATCATTAATAGAAGCAGAGACATGATCATTGTTATTTTGTACTGCTCGGTGAGCAAATTGTTTCCATTTACTGGAGTATAGCTTACGTGCTGATTGTTTATGAGAAGACAGGGGGGGTATGTCAGACTGGAGAGGAGAGCAAAAGTTCTCTGGGTATCTATAGTCAGGCACACTGATGTCCCACTCACCCGGCTGAACAAGGATGAAATTACAGTCAGCTGCCAGTCGGGTGCCAGGAACCGGCACATAACACATCCACTCAAGTCACTCCACAAGTACAAATACGACTGTCATTGTCCATGTTGGAGTGAATGACTTGAGACATACCTCCCTGGACTACATGAAGAGACATGGAAGAGCTCTCAGACCATGTGGACCAGGAAGGTATGACACTAGCCCTGAGCACCATCCTGCCTTCGCCCAAAATACCACCACAGTATAAGAACAAAATGATTGAATTCAACAATTGGCTAAGCTTCCGGTGTCAAAGGGGATCTAGTATCTGTCTGCCTGGGACGACATGATCGACAAACTATGATGCTTTGCGCCAGAGATGGTCTGCACCTGTCACCCCTGGGACTCAGGTTACTGGCTAAAGCTCTTGTCACCCCTGTAGTACCTTCTTTAGGCAAGGTTCAAAGGACAAAACCACCATCGTAACAGATACAAGCATGCAAAATCTAAAGGTAATGCTAGAGGTCTAAACCTCAAAATGCACTCTCTCGAGGCATTCCTAAAAATGGAGAACATCGATATCTGTGCAGTAACGGAGACCTGGTTCAAGGCTCCAGAGAGCACCCCTGCAATACCAGGCTACAACTCTTACCACACGTTTTGGCCACCAAACCAAGACCAAAACACTATGGGTGCAGGAATGTCCATATTCACCAAGGATATTCACACCTCCAGGCTAGTTTCCTTCGGAATTTTCAAAGGTACCCTAAAGATCAGTCAAAAGGGTGGAAAAGCATATAGTAGCTTTCTTCTCTAAAGAAACAAAAAAAGGCATCAGTCTTCCAGGCATTCTTACATGGAGTACTGCAACAAAGACTTGTCAGTTGATTGTTCAAAGAGGTCTCTCTGAGGAACTTCCAATAGAAGTATCAAATCTTGGAAGACTCCCTGATCTAATTTACATTCTTGAGGGTCTATGCTGGTACTGCTCAATCTGTCTGCCACAATTTTGATCAGACAGAATGTAGGATGCATGTAGACTGAGACTGCATTGTGAAGCTATATCCCAGGATAACAGGGTTAAACTCTAAAGGGGGCATGACCAGGCTTGTTGTGGTATGGCGTTAACCACTTGAAGTGGTTCCAGAGATCACAGATGATTCAGAGTTGAGTGCCTTGATCATTTTCTTGTTATTAATCTAACTGTGTCTGTCCTTGGTGTCAAACACCACCTGCACTTCGATCCCTCCTGAAACTGCTCCACAAGCAAAGTCCAAAGTGTCTGTGGGGACCGACTGCTTTGGAGCGGGAAAGGTGAATGGGAGAACTGGATTCAAAAATATCTGCAGTCTCCACCAAAAGATTTCTTTTAATGATAAACCCCAGCACCGAAATGCAAAAAGATGAAGGGTGTTTATGCTGGGACCAAAGAGATTTCAGGTAACAGTGCATCTTTCTTATGGGAAACCTCAGGGGTCCAAATAGAGAGTGAAGAAATCCGCAAGATAAGAAAACAAAGAGGAAAAGAAGAGTAGCATTGCTGGAACTGCATTCATCCTGAAGTCTTGGTGAGTACCTTCACCAGGTGGACTTGGTTTTTCACAAAATCTCACCAAGACAACAATGATAAATACACTATATTTTGTAACCTATCATGGATAGACGTAGGTTAAAAAAATAAAAGATAGCTGGGTGCACAAGATCCAGGATCACCAATCCTGGTAGGCACACTGGTGCTAGAACTAGAAAAAATGACTGTGTAGAATCAAGACACAGACATGGCTAGAACAGTGTCAGGGGGAGGATGACTCCCCTGTTGTAGCAAGTAACAGTAGTCCAAAAAAAGCCATACAGACAACAGAATGGACTATTGAGGACAAGAAAGAAATTATGTATTGTTATTATGCAAGAAGCCCAAAATTTCCACACAAAATATACAACATGATTAAGAAATTAGATGAAAGAAAATACATGCACAAGAAAAAAAACTGTGAAACTTCAAATAAAAACGTCTGTTCATTACTACAACAAATTTATGAAAAACTTTATATAGACCAAGAAACCTTCGGCAGTTTGGAAAAAGATTAAGGAAGTCCAAAAAATATAAAGAACAAAATCTAGAATTTTTTTTGAACGGTATAAAAAATATGGACACGGGAAAGAGATCTGATATGGTGCAGTATTTATGAAAGGAAAAAGCAAAACTAATCAAGACAAAAACAGAGCAGCACTGAAGATATCTGAAGAGAAATATAGGCAAAGGCATACAGATGTGGAAAATTTTGCAATACAAAAAAGAAAACAAAGAAGAGGAGGATCTGAAATAGAGAAGTAAAATAAATAGAAACTGAGGTGTCAGATTACCCGTAAAGTGAAGGATTTAGTGTAGAAGATCTAACTTTGATAACACCACAGCAGGATAGATCAATGGACCCCCAAATTAAGAGAAACCAGTGGAGTGGGAAACATCTGATCAGATGCCATATGAAGATACTTTGGAGCCTTCCATACAAAACCAGTACAAAAGTTCAGCTGGAGTTGCACACAAAAGGAAGGAACAGGAAAACTAGCAACCATGACACATTCAATGTTGTGGTGTGACAGGCCAGTGAGTTGTCATATGAAAGAGCAATGGATGACACAATGAAAGAGGAGAGAATGCGGCATTTTAAGATGCTCTGCAACCTTCTGAAGAATGCCCACAGGAAATGGAGAACAAAGAATGTGCCCTTAGTTTATAAGAAAATGATTTAATAGAAGAGTTGCTTGACTTAATAGAGATGGACAGACATAAATATCAATGAAAGAAAAGTACAGTTTTGTACCTACCATAAATGTAGATGTTCGAAGATCCACATTGCTGCAGTCCTTACACTTGGGTAGTCCGCTGTCCTCGGTCGGCCCGAATATCAAAGTATAAGGCTGACGTCGGTCAAGGCGCATTTGACTGACATCAGGACGTCAGGGTACAAATGCGCATGACCGACGTCATATCCTCAGTCTTTTCTTGCCCCAGATGTCAGAAGACCCTACAAATAAAGGTCAAAACCAAAAGACAGCAAACAACCAACCAACCACCCTTGCACTAATTATATGTACAATATATACAATATACACAACATGTACAACCCAACCCACACAACCACCTCTAACTACAGAGGGGAAGGAGGGAGTAATTGGACTGCAGCAATGTGGATCTTCGAACATCTACATTTATGGTAGGTACAAAACTGTACTATGTTCTTCATCTCACATTGCTGCAGTCCTTACACTTGGGTAGAATCCCAAAGAAGAGGTAAGGGAGGATGGCTAACTACAAGGAAGCAGGAGCTGCCAAAATGCCCTGCAGAACAGCAGTGGCAAAACCAGCCCTGGATTTAGAGTAAAGTGGCAGGTGATAATGCCTAGAGAAAGTATGCACTGAACTCCAAGCAGCTGCCTCCAAAATATCCTTGGTTGCCACTCCCCTCAAAAAAGCTGTTGAAGTGGCAGTAGCCCTAGTGGAATGAGGCCTAATCCCAGCTGGAATCTCCTTGCCATGATGGGAATAACAGAAAGCAATGCAAAGCCCAATCCACTTAGAAATAGTTTGTTATGACACAGGCTTGCCCTGAGAACTCAAAGCAAAAGAAACAAACAACTGCTGAGACTGCCTGAACCCTTTAGTCCTGTCCAAATAATAACGCAACTGCCTGTGTACATCTAAAGTGTGCAAAATCTTTTCCCCTTTATTTTGGGGATTTGCATAAAAAGTAGGCAAATGAATAGTTTGGTTTAAAGCCACACTAGAAACCACCTTAGGCATAAAGGAAGGATTAGTACGTAATGATACCCTATCCTTATGAAAAATCAAGAAAGGCTCAACCGCCATAAGGGCCTGCAATTCAGAAACCCTTCTTGCAGAGGTAATGGCCAACAAAAAAGCAGTCTTCCATGACAAATATTTCAACTCAGAAGTAGCTGCAGGCTCAAAAGGTTGTAGAGTGAGTTTCTCCAACACAAAATTGAGATCCCAAGCAGGAGTAGGAGCTCTTCGTGGGGGTCTTATATTCTTTGCCCCTCTAAGAAATTGCTTGAACAAAGGATGAGAAAACAATGGTGGGTCGCAATCATAGTGAGCCGAAATTGCTGCAGCATGAACTTTAATAGAAGAGAAAGACAAACCTTTGTCTAGTAACTCAGTAAGATATTGAAGAGCCACACACAAATTAGGCTCAGAAACATCAAAATCTTTTCTGCACTCCAAAATAAAAATCTCTTCCATTTGTCTGCGTACACTTTCCTTGTACTAGGCCTTCTAGCTTCCAAAATAACATTCAAAACTTGCTGAGGAAGTGGAGGCCCACTATGGTTCAAAACAGAATATGCCAGGCTGTTAGGTGCAAAGATTGAAGCTTGACATTGAGCAAATGGCTGTCCTCCTGTGACAACAGGTGTGGAATCAAGGCAAAGGCCATGGAGGCTTCCGTACCAGACTTCTCAGTAATGGGTACCAGTGCTGTCGAGGCCAATCCGGAGCTATTAAAATCATCCTTGGCTTGTCCTGTCTGACCTTTAGAAGTACCTTTGGGAGGAGAGGCAGAGGTGGAAAGGCATACACATGAAGATTGCTCCAATTGAAAGAAAGAGCATCCACTCTCCAAGCTGTGGGATGAAACCTTTTTGTGCAAAACTTTGGCAGCTGATGGTTTAGTGGAGAAGCGAACAGATCTATGTCTGGAGTTCCCCATGACACTGTCAATTTCTGAAATACATGAGGATCCAATTTCCACTCATGGGGATCCATAATTCGTCTGCTCAACACATCTGCTAAGGAGTTCTGTGCTCCTGGCAGAAACCTTGCCTGAAGATTGAGCTGTAAACTGAGAGCAGTCTCCTACAAAATCATTGCTTGCCTGCATAGAGGATAAGAATGCGTTCCCCCTTGCTTGTTGATGTACCACATGACAGTTGTGTTGTCTGTTAGGATCAACACCTGCCCTGGAAGAAGTAATTCCTTGAAAGCTATTAATGCAAACTGGACTGCTAACATCTCCTTCATGTTGATATGTAGATGTTGTAGTCTGGCAGGCCACTTGTCTTGTATCCACTTTCCATTTAGATGAGCTCCCCAAGCTTTGTCTGAGGCATCTGTCGTTAAAATCTGACTCGCCTCTGGCCGGGTCACAGAGAGTCCCTTGTTTAGGTGACATTCCTGAGCCCACCACAAAAATTCCTTTTGAATGCAAGGTATTATTTGAATGACAGTGTCCAGATCCTGGCAGTGCTGTGTCCATACATTTTTGAGATACCATTGTAGCTTCCTCATATGCAGTTTGGCATTGGGAAGCACCAGAATACAAGATGCCATGAACCCCAAGGCTTGAAGGACTGTCCTTGCAGTCAGCCCGGATTGATGAGATAGTTGATGGAAGTAAAGGGATAGACTCTCTTGTTTGTCCGGGGTTAAAAAGGCCATCTGGAATGCTGTATTCAGTCTCACACCCAGAAAGCACATGTCCTGAGAGGGTACTAGACTGGACTTTATTTCGTTCACAGAATACCCCAGGCATCTTAGCATTGCTATCACATATTCCAAATGATGAAGAAGCTCTTCCCTTCCTTGAGCCAGAATCAGGCAGTCGTCCAAATAAGGATAGATCTGTATTCCTTTTAGCCTGAAGAATGCTATCACTGGAGCCAGAACTTTCGTGAACACTCTGGGCGCAGTAGATAAGCCAAAGGGCAATGCAGAGAACTGATAGTGAGAAGTCCCAGCTCGAAAACGCAGATACTTCCTGCAACTTAGTCTGATAGGAACATGAAGGTAAGCCTCCTTGAGATCCAAAGTTACCATCCAATGATCTTTGCCCAGCAGAGGTAAAAGCTGCTGCAACGTCAACATTTTGAACTTGGGAATGTCCAGATAAGAGTTGAGGATAGATAAATCCAAAATTGGTCTCCACGTGTTCCCCTTCTTTGGTACTAGGAACAGGCGAGAATAAAATCCTAGGCCCACTTCTGGCATGGGGACCGGCTGTATGGCCCCTATTTGGAGCAACAGAGAAACTTGCTTGTGAGCCTCTATTCTTTGTTGAGGAGGAACGTCTGGCATGCCTTTGAAAGGAGGCAAGGTATGGAAATAAAACCTGTAGCCGTGGTGTATGATATCCAATACCCATCTGTCTTGGGTAATTAAACTCCAATTTTCTTTGAAAAGTGCCAACCTTCCTCCCAAAGGTGCTGCCAGACGAGAAGGCTCTGGCAGCTGAAAAGGTAGGTCATTGGGTCTGTTTACGAAAGGACTGAGCCCTGCCCTCACCCGAAGACTGTGCAGGAGAACTCCCTGTTCTAGGCCTGAAAGAGCCCTGAGCTCTGCCCCTACCACGTCTAGATATACCATCCGACGGCATTTTATAATTGCACCACTTCCCAAAGACTAACCTGGCACAATCCAACCTTCTCTTTATAGTGCGTTTATTGAATCTAGCACAAGAGCGACAGCCAACAACGTCGTGCTCAGGCCCTAAGCAAGGAATACACAAAGTATGATAATCTCTATGCGGTATCTGTTTCCCACAAGAAATGCAATTATTGACTTTTTCTGACATCCGGTAAATCACTGAGGCAAGAAAAAACTAAAATATTCCCCAACGGGGTACTTAGCCAACTTTGAACTCGGTCTGAAACTTCAAAATCGAAAAATCTCAGAACGCCAACCGGCACTTGCAATGCTGCTTCTGCATCGGACCATGCTGCAAAAAAGACTGAGGATATGACGTCGGTCATGCGCATTTGTACCCTGACGTCCTGATGTCAGTCAAATGCGCCTTGACCGACGTCAGCCTTATACTTTGATATTCGGGCCGACCGAGGACAGCGGACTACCCAAGTGTAAGGACTGCAGCAATGTGAGATGAAGAACATCAGACTACAGAAACTCAATAAAACCCAAAAAGTTAAGTGAACACAGTAATTAGGACTGCTCATATAAATTCATGTGATATAACAGAAGTAAATAAGATATATTACATTGCAGCTAAATTAATAACAGACCGTCTTACTACAAAAACACAGGGTAGTAAGAGAAAGAAAGGGGAGAAGTCAAATGCCATCATGGAAGTATCTAACAGAGAAAACTATAAAGCAATTACGACAAGACGTTTCACTATTAGAGTATCAATGAGAGAACAGATCAACAAAAATACTCAAAGACAGACATGATAAAAGCAATGTGCAGAATCAGAACAGATCAAGTTACTACAAGTTGTGTAAAATTTTACCGTAACAGTAGATGTCTTTGCCTTCACTGTATGAGGTTTCCTCACTGCAAAAGCACATCGGCTAGTATAATGTTATGGTATGGTAGACTTTACACATATGGTCTCCTACGTAGCATGGGACATAAAAGCGACTCTCAGGCATACTAAACTCAGAACTGTTTGCACAAGTAGGGACACCAGTCTAAGGTACTCCAGGAGGTAACCTGAACATCCATCCAGGAAGAAAAAGGACTAGGAGGGATGGCAGGAGGGACTGACTATTGCAACAGTGAAGGCAAGGACATCTACTACTGTTAAGATTTTACACAACTATACTATGTCCTTACATTCACTGTTGCAGTATTCCTTACTTATGGGACAGTACTAAAGCTTATGAGGAAACCTAGAAGAAGTACAGAACTCTACAAATCCATGGACAATGGCCCTAACGAAACCAGCTCTAGCGATGCAATCTAACTTGTAGAGCTTGGTAAAGGTATGCACAGAAGTCCAGGCAGCTGCTTCCAAAACTGAGATAGTAACTGACCCCTTGGAAAAAGCTCCAGAAGAAGCCACAGCTCTGGTGGAATGAGCCTTTACAGAGGAAGGAAGGCTCTTACCATAAAATGTATAACAAACAAAGATCGCCTTAGCAATCCAAGAATAATTTGCTTGAGTAAAGCTAATCCTAGGGATCTAAGATGAAAAGAGACAAACACATGATCAGATTTCCTAATAGATTTAGTCTCAATCCAAGTAAAATCTGAGTTGTCTATGTACATCCGAATTATGCAGCACCCTCTCACTAGGAGACTGAGGAGAGGGGAAGAAAGTAGGCAAAAGTGACAACTCATTAACCACCTTAGGCATAAAGGATGGATTAGTACACAAAGGCACACTGTCCTTATGGAAAACCAAAAAAGGAGGACAGGACATAAGGGCTTGCAACTCAGACACATCTGGCAGAAGTGATGGCTAACAAAAGATCTGTCTTCCAAGAACAATGTTGCAGAGAAGCTTTGGCAACAGGCTCAAAGGACGCCTGAGTCAGCTATTCCAAAACAAAATTAAGGTCCCAGGAAGGAAGAACAGGCACCCTAGGAGGTCTAATGCGAAGGATGCCTTTAAGGAATTGTTTAGCCTCAAATGTAGAAGCTAAAGCAGGAGATAAAGGCAGATAGGCAGAGACAGCTGATAAATGGGCCTTGATGGAAAAACAGGCCAAGTATTGAGCAACTCACAGAAATAAGACTGAACCAAGGGAACATCCACGGTATGTGGGTCCAGATTACGAGTATGACACCAAACAGAAAACTTCTTCCATTTGGATAAGCAGGATTTCCTAGTAGCAGATTTCCTGGCCCCCTGCAAGACCCACAGCATGTCCTCAGTAAAAAGCTGTCTATGTGGGATCAAAATCATAACACCCACAGTGTCAGATGAAGTGTGGACAGGTAGGGATGGATAAGAGATTCCGTGGCTTGTGAGAGGAAGTTCACCCCATGAGGTAACTTGCGGCGATTGCCCCTGGCCAGATGCAACAGGAGAGGGAACCAATGCTATCAGGTCCAAAAGGAAGTCACCAAGATTTTTGGAGAGTCCTGCTGAATCTTGCACAGGGCCTTCAGAATGACAGAAACAGGAAGAAATGCATAAAGAAACATCTCCCTCCAGGAAAAGGATAGGACATCCACCTTCCACACCAGAGGACCTGTGGCACAAAACTGAGGAAGTTGTCTGTTCAGAGGGGAGGCAAAGAGATCCACTTGAGGATAATCACACTGGTGGACAATGTCCAGAAACACATCCATGTGAAGCATCCATTTATGGGATTGAGTTAAGGACCTGCTCAGACTGTCTGTCACTATGCTTCAACCTGAAGGGATATATGCTGCCTTTAGAGTCACTTGATACTGTACTGCAAGATCCTACACAAGGAGAACCAAACATTAAAGGAGATGAGATCTTGTCCCTCCCTGTTTGTTTACATACCACATTACTGTGGTATTGTCTGTGAAAGTCTTGAGAGGCCCAGAGAGAAAGACAGAATGAAAGATCTGAAGAGCCAACAGAAGTGCTCTCATCTCTGACATTGATGTGCTCTGTCTGCTAGAGAGGCAACCATTGGCTCTGTACCTTTAGGTGTCCAAAGGTTGCCTCCCATCCCATGTCTGAGAGGGAACACAGGGTTGAATAGGTAGCCCTGGACTTAGAGATAACTCTTGAATCCACTAATGAAGTTCCTTCTTTAAGCAAGGTAAAAGGGGAATTTCAAAATCTAGGGGAAAAGCCTGTTCAAGCCAGACTGATTTTAGATGAGACTGAAATTTTTCATGTAGAGTTTGGCTAAAGGAAGCATAGGAATGATCAACATCATGTAACCTAGGGCTCTTAGAAAGTCTCTGGGTGTAACAGATGCCAAAGGAAGAAGATTTTGAAAGAAGATGAGAGTTAAGGCATTGGGAGGAGGAAGGGATGATCCTAGCATAGTTTGAATTCTGCATCCCAGAAAGACAAGGTCTTGAAAAGGGTTCAGAGAAGACAGAGTAGTTTGCTGTGAACTCTAGACTTTGAAACAGGGAAATTACTAACTGAAGACTTGGAGTCTCTGGAGAGGGGGCCTGAACGAGAAGGTTGTCCAGGTAAGGGAATACTTGGATATCTTGAAGCCTGCAGAAGGCCATGACAGGAACCAAGCATTTGGTGGAATATCCTTGGGGCAGTGGAAAAACCAAAGGGCAAAGGAGGGAACTGAAAGTGCTAAGAAGCAACAGAGAAACATAAAAACTTCCTGAAAAGTGGACGTATGGGGATATGAAGACAAGTATCCTTGAGATCCAGATACCATGTAGCCCTAAGGGAATAGAAAGTGACATTTGAAAGGTGGGTACCTTCAGAAAGTTTAGATGAGAGAGGTCTAGAACAGGTCTCCAAAAACCCTCTTTCCTCGGTACTAGAAACATTCTGGAGTAAAACCCCTTCCACTTTGGGACAGAGGTACCTCTTAGATGGTACCCTGAGAGATAACTCCTGGGGAAAAAGGGGAGTTGTTCCTGACATGGCTGAGGAATGCATGTAAAAGGAGGGAGGGATTTCAGTACCATGAAGTACCCCTTGTGAATGATGGAAAGGACTCGAGAATCCTGAGTAACCTGAAGCCAGATAGGAAGAGAAAGATGAATTTGGTTGAGAAAAGATGGATAGTCGTACAGACCCTGATTTATCAAGAAAGGAAAACTTCTGAATCCCTGAAGTCTGAGCTGGACAAGGCCTCTTACCACTCTTTTTACTTTTAGAAGAAAGCAGCTCAAATTATCTGCAAACAAAGACAGGATTGTTGGGGTAGATTCTTTGGAACTTAGGCACAGGAGAGACAAAGATACATTTAAGTTCCTGCAAGGCTTTGCCTTTATTCTGAAGGGACTTTAATAACTCAGCATCACCAAACAAAAGCTTATTATCAAGAGGGATTACCCATCAGCTTAGCCTTGATATCATCAGGTAGAGGTTGAAGTCTAAGTCAAGAATACCTCCTCATCATAGAACAAAGCACTAGAAGAGGCATCTGCAATGGAATACCTAAACACTTGAGAGGAAGTTCCTAACAAAGAAAGAGCTAAAGTTTTACCCTCCGAGTCTGGAAGATCTGAGGGGAGCTGACAAGCTTGAGAAAGAAGGGCCAAAATATGCTTAGACATATGGGCCTGATAATTAATAGCCCTGAAAGCTAAAAGTAGCAGAGGTGTATATTTTCTTACCTAACCTTTCCATGGTTTTGCTGTGTTTGTCAGAAGATAGAAGCTTAAAAGGAAGCACATGAGAAGACTTGTCAGAGGCTACAGACACCACTGAGGGGTCAGCAGCCAGACATTTATACAGAACATTACAATCCTCAGGTACTCTATAAAATCTATCTGGTTTCTTAGGAGCAGCAGGAAGAGAATCGGGAGCTTTAAATATATTAGAAAAAGCATCCAGCAAGGCAGCCAAAACAGGAGGAATAACAGAAGGTTTAGGGGTTTCCATCTGTAGCAACTCATAATACTTTTTATGAATAACCGACACCTGAGCACAGTCCCATTTGAGAAATTCTATCATTCTGGTGATGGTATCTCCACAGGAAATTTCTTCAAAAACAATATCACGACTATTAGATTCTTCTCTGACCCATAGTCCAAGGGAGAGGGAATTTAAGAACAAGTCAGGGATTCCTCATCCGAATCTGACTTTTCTTCTGAAGAAATATTCCCTAGGCCTTTTGTGAGAAGAGGACTCAGGAGCAGTAGGAACAGAAAATCCTGAAGGAGGTTTTAAGGCCATCAAGGCATTAAATAAACCTTGAGTAAAGGCCTGCCACTCAGTTTGTGAATTTCTAGGAACAGGAGAAATGTATTTAGTTTGCTTCTTTTTCAAAGGAACGACAGTCCTAAGAAATGAAGACATTGAATAGGCCTGCATTCAATAACCATTGTAGGCACTTTTTCCCTGACTAAAATCTGAGGAACTCCCTTTCGAAACCATCAGCCATGGATCCCGCTCAACGTCCAAAATGGACACCTGCAGAGCCTCAGCAGATGTGCTGGCAGCTGGTTCTTCACCAGCTTGTAAACCGGTCATGGCAGAAGAATCTGACAAGGCAGGGCAGGCGCCTCTAGGTTCTCAACAACTTCGGCAGGAATGCCCGACAGAGGCTGGACAGCAGAAGATTCTGTTTTTAATGTTTTCACCTCATCTTTGCTAATGGCTGACCCTTGTCATGGGAAGTTCCTTCCATTGTCTCCTTTGTGAGCGGCTTAAGACGCTGGTTCTCAAGGTAAAGGGAAAGGGAAGACAATGTACTACGGAAGGTCTTGGACAGGACGTATGGTTGTGAGAAGCTCCTAAACAAAAAGACACTTATCGTGGCAGTCCTTATGGGGAGTATGTCTCCCGCACTGGCATTTATCCTTCCTGGATGTCATTAACCCCTAGAGTAATAATAAAACACGAAAAAACAAAACCCTATGGGGTACTTATCTGAAACATCTCAGTACCAGTAGGAGAAAACAGGCAAAACTGAAGAATGAACAATCAGCTCAGACTGGTGGAAAACAACTCCGGTATTAAGACCGATGATCTGGAGATATATATGGGCTGGTGGCAAAATTGTTCGGTGGTTAGTACTCCAGGATATCACTTTTATGACCCATGCTATGTGGGGACCATAGTGTAATATCTCGCATACCATAAAACTTTAGTAGTCTTTGGTATACTGGCTGATGGGCTTTCCCAGTGAGGAAACCCCATACGTAAGAAATACTGCAACAGTGAATGTAATGACATCTATCATGCACTATTGCACATAATAAAATATCAGCACAGGCAGAAAAACTTAAGAGTCTATGCAGACAAATATAAAGTAAAAGTACAAGATAAACAATTTATTGATGATCCAAAAAAGTTGAGAGAATTGGGTAACAAGGCAAAAGGAATTAAACACCATCAAATAAAGAAATAGATTCATTTTGGAGAAATATGCCTGAAGATTCTGTGGAACATAAAGATGCTGAATGGATCAAATAAGTAAAAGAAAGAATAAGAAATTCAAATGTACAGGATATGAAATGGGATTAAGTAATGGCCAAAGACTGAAAAAAAAAAGTTAAGAAAAGCTTCTAAGTGGAAAACTCCATGCCCAGATGCAGTACCTAACTTCTGGCTAAAAGTATTAACATCTTTACATGCAGATTTAGTCACAAGTATGTATTTATAATGCACACCCCGATCAGACACCAATCTGGTTAACAGGAAAAACAATACTCCTACTTAAGAGTGAACCTGCACCCTATCCTAAAAACTGTAGACCAATAACTTGCCTTCCGACAACATATAAACTATACACTGGAATTAATGCTGACAGAGTTTAGTCATTTAGAAGAAAACTCAATAATAGAAACAGAACAAAAGGGTAACAAAAGAAAGTTATATGGAACAAAAGACAATTTACTGTTAAAGTCCTAATGGAGAAATGTGAAAAGGGGAAGAATGAAGTATGGCAAGGCTAGACTACAAAAAAGCATTTGACAGTATCCCGCATTCATGGTTAAGAGAGTGTTTAAAATGTACAAGATACACCCTACACTGATCAATTACATTACAGTGACCATGAAACACTGACAAACCACTATGCAGTTAAGTCATAATAAAGGACAAATTTATTATTTCAGGCATAAAAAGTCAGAGGTGATAAGGTTTTAGTTTATCTGGGATTTTTTCAGAGCAGATTACTGCTGAGTCATTCCAATGTTGATTGATAGGGGGTCTACTTGGTTGCTAAATGGTCATTTAGGAATATATTAAAAAGTAAGGGTCCTAAAATTGACCATCGAGCGTCACCAACTTTGACAAGGAGGAAATAGATGCTGTTTGCCATTTTACTTCCATCTATTTAAGAACTGTTAAACCAGGATAATGAAACCTCATGGATTCCTAGGCAGACAGTTTGTGTAGCAGTTTTTGTTGCGATATGTTAAAAACATTAAACAAGTACAGGAAAAGTGCAGAGGCTAGGTTTCCATTGTTTCTTTTTCTGGTTAACTGTAGTTATGAAACTAAACAGTAAAAGTGCTATAAAGTAGGAAATCCAGCTGTGCATGGGACAAGAGGATGTTGTCAGTAATTAATGTCAAAACTTGAGCTTGGATAAATTTCTCCATTATTTTTAACAGGAATTAAAATAGCTCAGGGCCTGCAGATGGAATAGCCACAGTTCCTTTATGTAGTGGTAGCATGCAAGACTTTTTCTGAGATGGTAAGGACATAACGTTCAGTGATGTAATAGTTAATTAGAATGGAGATTGGGTATGCTAGAGCCAGCTGTTATTTTGACACACTCAGCTGGTACGTTACTAGTGGCATGCAAGTGGAATTCAAGGTCAGAAATAGTTTCTTGATTGTGGAAGTTGGAATGGGTTGGAGTGACAGAGTGTTGGTAATTGGGGAAGTGTACTGTTAAAGGCTGTGGCTTTAATCAGAGAGGCTACTGTTTGAATAAAGTAAGAATTAAATTGACTAGCTGTACTGTCTCCTTGATTAATAGTAGTTGGGGTAGACTGAGTACTTGTGCTAGGATTTAATTGGTTTATAGCAGATCAAAATACTTTGGGCTTAAGATTTGCTATCTGTAGTAATGTACAGTACTTTTGTCAGATTTGGTTAAATTTTTGTGACATTTCTGAGATGTTTATTGTGCTGATGTGCAGCTACAATTTTGTTTCCATGCTTTCTCTCTATCCTTTATAAGCTATTTAGTTATTTTTGAAAGAAAAGGTGCTAGATTCAAGTTTGACTTAGTTCTGATTGGTGCATGTTCATTTTGTATGTTAATAAAAGTTGAGTAGAATAGTGCTTTAGATCCATCAAGAAGTGTTTTAGTACTCTAATTTGCCGCTTTTAAGTTTGAGATGAATAAGTCTTTAATGGAGAGATTAAGACCAATGTTCTAACACTGTTGCTTTTGGGTAGGTTTATGATCTCTTATTTGAAAAGTAGGTAAGTGTTTGCTTAGGATATCAGAAAGGTAACCAGCAGAAATTATTTTGTTTGGGTGGGTGTTGATGAGAAGCCAGTCTATAGCAGAAATTCTACTGGTATTTTCATTGTACCTGGTGGGTGTGGAAATGAGTTGAGGAAATCCGTACAAGTTCAAGGCATTTAAAAGACCATCAGTGCCTACTGTTTTCCAAACAATGTTTAGATCTCCTAACATTAGTCTCATGAGAAATACTGCAGGAGGCTCACGAGAGAAATTCTACAGGAGTGTGTGTGTGTTATTTCCAAGGGTTATGGAAATTTTAATTATACAAAGACTTGTGTGGGTTTGTTAATTTTCAATGAGGATATAAGATTTACCGCATTATAAAATGGGTGAATGTTGATATGACATTGTGAAAGACTTGCAGCATTTTTGTAAATTCCCCCTCTTTTTGTAAGTTCTATCTAGTTTTAATGTGTTGCATCCTCATGGTAAAATTTATTCATCCTTTATTTCTTGTTTTAACTGTGTGTCAGTGAAACATTTATCAGGATTATGATATGCTATCAAAGTATGGCCATCTGGTAGCTTGTTAGGAATGCTTCTAAGGTCAACCATGTAAAGTTACACATCAGAGAACTTTATAACGGGGATATGTCTAGTGGGGTTGCTATGATGTGGAGGGCTTTCTGGATCTGGACTAGGATGCACGTCACCACATGATTTTAGGCACAGGAAACAATGGGAGTATATATGAGAATGTTTATATTTTGGCTTTGGTCTTAAATCTAGCTTACAGAAGAAGGAATTGTTGTTGTGATAGTAGAGACTGGGAACTACAAAGAATGGAAAGTGGGTGTTTGGGAGAATATGTGCAGTGGGTTTCTAGCAAAATATAAAGTATGGGATGCTGAAAGGGTATTGGGTAAGACAGATGAGAGATAGCAGTGCAAGTATCTGCTGAAGTAGCATTTCTGTGAACAGATGGAGACTGTGCTGAAGTTTAGTGGGGGTGATTTACATTAAGTGAATGAGGAAATGAAAATGGTAGGAAGAGCAAGATAAGCTGCAAGAGTTGTAAGAAAGTGTAGACAGACAGTTGGAAAGGTTAGCTTACAGTATTTGAAGGGGTAGATCAAATGAAATTTGAAGGAAAGTTCTAGACAGATGGGATTGATAGATGGGGATTGGTGAGTAGAGTTGTGTATTGCTAAAAATAGAGTGAGAGAGGGTGGGTGCAAAATGGGGGAAGGGAAGGGGAGAAAAGTATGCCACAACACAGTGAGGACAAATGGAGTTGGTTCATCCCCTAGAAACAAATCAATCTATGGTGCCTTAGTTTACAATCCACTGCTTCCAGCTATGACTGCAGAGTTTATAGTGAATAAGTTAAGGGCAGAGTCCTATGGGGTTAACAGCTTACCCATTCCAACTTAGAGTTCCTCTGTGACTACTGCAGAGCTAGAATTATGAAGGTTACATAAACCAAAACATGTACAGTTTTTAAAGCTGTTGGTGCTGACCAGACGTTTGGTGATTTGGGGTCGCAATCTCAGTTTGCTACGTAAAATGCAGACTGCAGCTGTCTGTCACTGTCTTTACCTTGCTTTATAAGCAGGGGTTTTATAAAATGACAGCCGCATTGTAACAAATAACAGTGTCAGGGCAAAGGCAAACTGGGAAAATCTAGAGGCTTGAACAAGAGAAAAAGGTAAAGTGCAGAGAAGTGCATCTAGTTTTAAGAAAGTTTTGAAGTACAGAAAGAAACTAAACATTTACACCCCTAGAACGGTCTCTGAAACGCACCAGAGAGGTAAACAGGGGCCTAGCATAGCACACCAGGGCATCTAAGGAAGTCGGGGCAGGTTTTCACTATCTGGTTATGTCCACATAACAGAGCATCTGACACAGAAAATACTACTGCCTAATAGCAATTTCACCTCCTTTGGTTACCTATTTAAACCTCATGGCAAGTTAAAAAGTTTAACTATTCAGAAAAGGAAGTGTTAAAAACTTGCATGCCTGATCACGGACAATGAATGGTAGGAAGGGGATTTACTGAACATTGCTAGTCAATTTCATCATGGTTAAATTAGAAGCTGCTGCAATTGTTTAACTGTGGAGGGAGAGTCTAAGAATGACATAGGGTGACGTATGTACTTTAAGGTCGCTGGTGTTAAACATACAGTAAGAATTTCCATGGTGGGCAGTATGTTAGGCATGAAGATAACACCTTTAGTTTCAACAGCAATGATTTCAAACTCACTTAGAAGTCCCACTCTTCTTAACCATACAATTAAGAGACTATGAGGATGTCACTGTCTTAGCATTACTATACCTTCAAATATTTTTTTACCATAGGGTCTTCAAAACAATGTTGGGTTTACATCCTAAAATATTTGGATTAACTTTTAAAATATTCCAATTACTTGTAACTATGTTCTTTATCCGTTGTGAACATTTATTATACAAGTAAAGCCCTTTCAAATTAAGTACTTCACCATTTCCAAAATACAAACTATTTTTCCTTTCTCCTTGTTCCTTATCCAAATCTACACCTATAAGGGGTTTGTATTTCTTTTCCCATTCATCAAATACCTCAGTCAGAATTTTCTGAATAAAACCATACATGTATCTTCTATCTAAAAATATCTTCAATAATATCAAACTCCTCTTTTACTTCATCATAAGAGGAGGCCATCCTTGCTGCTCTTATAAATTGCCCTTTAAACTTCTTTTGAAAGTGGGTGAAAATTGTTAAAATGCATATCCTGTATATTCTAGATGTGCATCCTGTCTCAGAAGTTTCCATGAATGTATCCAAATAATTCATAAAGTGTTTATTAAAATTGTGAGTGAATTTCAGAAACACAGTTGTACTGTTTAGATACTCAAAAACAGCTGATTTCATATTCTGGTCCATCCCAAAGTACATCATCATCATTATCCAGGTATCTTAAAAATAATTTACAAAATCCAAAATACTCAGATGGAAATACATTAAGTTTTAACCAGACAAGAAGAACCAAGTTAGCATAACTTGGGACACACGTGACCCTCAGAGCTACCACTTAGACCAGCTTAAAAATTTCACCTTCAAAAAAGTAAAACTGTTAAGAAATCAAGAGAAATGAATATCACCAGAAAGATAGCTTCCCATGTCAAAAATGTAAGATCCACTCCTGGTTCAAATGGAGACTGTGTAAGAGCTTGGAGCATCACTGTGATGCACCACAGACAGAGAGGCTCTTGAATTTGGCAGACTTTAGGTAATTTTAACGAAGCTAAAGGAGTCTCACTGTGGCCTATGTGAAAACTGAAAATAGTTACCAGTTTAACTTCTGACTGTTAAGAAAAAAGAACATTTCTGGAATAATTCAGACAAGAATTCTAAAATAGAGGGAAGGGGAACTGAGAAAAGGGTCCAAACATTCCCCCAAAGCCAAGAAAGAAAATATTTTCCATTTATTTTGGTGCACCCTTCCTGTGCTAAATATGTCTGTGATGCAGAAAGAATATAAATGGCATTTTCTGAAAACCTGGCATCTCTGGCCATCTTTAGAAATTGAGTAACTAAGTGGTTAATTTTAGGGGTCTCTGGGTCTCAGAGATGATGGCCTGAAGAAGATCTGACCTGTAAGGATGCCTCCAGAGTGGATATGAGCAGATGACAAATACATGGAACCATATAATTGAGGCCAGTATGGGGAAAAGAAGATCGCCTTGACCTTGAACTTTCTGGCTTTCTGAATGAACTTTGTAATTAGAGACAACAAAAAAAAATGCATAAAGGAGACCTGGGGGCCAGTTATAGATTAGGGCATTCCTCAGTGACTGTCCCTGTAGAGAGATTAGGGGAAAGTAACAGCTGCATTTTTTGTTCAGGTAAGAAGAAACCAGTCACAGCTCAGTTGGCTCCAGAGATAGAAGATTTTGTTCACCACAGCTGGACTACGGGACCACTTGTGAGGCAAAATAAGCTTGCTCCATCTGTTGACTAATATACTGGAAGTCCCCAGGATAATGCATTGCTAACAAAAAGCAATCAGAAAACATTAACCACTATCTCTCTCATCGCCTCTCGACACAATGGGTAAAACCTGGTTCCCCTGTCTGCTGATGTACCAGACCACTGACATAGTTTGCCTAAAATGAATTACACCCACAGAAGAGAGTCTTTAAATGCCTGCGACACCAAAAGGACTGCTATTATAAGACACAGATGAAGGGATTGGTCTCTATAGGTGTCCATGTAACTAACAGTTTTACCCTCGTAATGGCCCCACCCCAAAAAGGGAAGATTTCGTGGTAACTACTGCTGAAGGGGTAAATGGAAAGAAAGGACAACCTGTTGTCAATGCTGCTGTGATCCACCATTCTATGTGGATTCTGCATACTGAGGTTATCCTGATTGGGGTACAGAGGGAAAGAGAATGTTGGACCATTCAGAGACTCCATTGCAGAACCCTCATATAAAATCTGGACATAGGAGCAAGAATGATGACTGACATCAGTCCTAGCAGGTTTCAGAATTACATATGCTGAAGGGAACAGATTGGCTAGTACTTGTTATGCTGACTGGCAAATTATATGAACCCTGTGCAGACGCAAAGTGGCTATCTGTGGTGGTGTGTTCAGGTGGCATTAGATAAATTCTAAGATCAGAGTTGCTGACAATTTGCTCTTCCGTCTGGTCACTGTAATCCCAAGTTGGTAAAGTAATTGGAGTAATTGTATTGAAAGGTCCCACTGTAGAATTAGCAGATCCCTGGTCAGAGACCTGAGGAGCCAATCTAAATATGGGAACCCCTGCAGTCTGAGGTTGGCTGTCACTGCTGCCATGCATATGGTAAACAACCAGAGGGTGGTGGTGAGTCCACAGAGCTCTGAATTGGAAATGATTGGCTCTCAGCCTGAAATGGGGAAGTCTCTAGGAGTGTATGTGTATTTTTATGTGACAGTAGGCACCATGGAGAACACACACATCTAGTCATCCTTTTGAGTACAGGCAAAATGGACTGAACTGTGACCATTCGGAATTTTGTCCGCTTCCCTTACTGGTTTAAATGACTTTGGCCCAATACTGGTCTTAAGTCTCCTGTCTTTTTGGGAACTAAAATGAATCTGGAGTAGACACTGGATCCTATCTGGTATGGTGGAACCTGCTGGATCATGTTTTTCCAACAGCTTTTCAACTTCTGCTGTTGCGGACTCCCACCTAATTGGGTGGCAGTAAGGGAATCCTGGATTTTGCCTGAGGCACTGTTAGAAATGGGACTGACTACTGAGTATCCTCTGGTTATCATCTTTAACATCCAAGAATCAGAAGTGATGGCCCACCATGTAGGGATAAGAGTGCCTTGGCTACCTGGAGGTATGCATCAGTTTGGCAACCTTTCAGAAGCACTGGAAGGACTTCTCATAAAAGGGTCCTCAAAATCCTTGGTTTTGCAGGCCACTTCTATTCCTTGGGTGACGTCCACTGTAATTACTCTTTCCACTGACATGGGGGGGGGGGGCTGTCTGAAGAAATGCCTAAGGTAGGACCCTATGATTCCTAGAACCATATTTTCTTCCCTCCTCACAGGTTCCTGCAGAACGTTCTCTGAAGAGTACAGAAACAGACTCCAACGACAGAAAAGGACTTCACAGTCTTGTTTGCTTCTAATCAGTGTGTCTAACTTTTGACCAAAACAATGTGTTATTGTCTAAGGGGGCATTGAAGTAAGATATCTTAAAGCCCTCCACTAAATCACACAACTGCATCTTAGGCATGGTGGTGTATAGCTACACAGTAACCTGCTGCTCTGGCTGTCGCATCAGCTGCATTCGAAATCAGGCGCATGGAGACATATGAAATAGTAGATAAGGTAAGAAAGCTGGGATTCCACTGTCTTCTGGATATCTGCTGTCAAGTTACATCAAAGACAATTGGTAGATTTGTTAAATTCTCTTTGGAATCAAATGTGAGCCATGTAGATGGTAGCACTTCTCTCAACCTCAAAAGGACCCGCCGGAAGGCCTCCAATGCTGTGAAAGAGAAGAGCAGAGGAAGTCCCTCTCAATGCTGGAAAAGAACTATACCAAAATCCCAACCCTTCCATGCTTCAAGGCTGACATCAGAGGACAGCTCCCACAATTTCTGAGTTCACCACTCTCCCCGAACATCAGCTCTGAAGTTTTGACTCAGACTCTTGTCTAGACCAAACAGATTAAAAGTAGAAAGACTGTTTCATAGTTAGAGCTGAAGTGGAACACTTTACAGCACTGACATAGGAGCTCTGGAAATATCTGGATCCGAGAGCTTCAGTTCAGAAAGACAGACCTGCAATGAAATCAAATGGGAAGGGGTGAATGGTAAAGTTCCCAACTATCTGTGGGGACCGAGTTGGGAGGACCCCCAAATGTATCTGCGTCCAGAGGAATCTTCACATCATTCTGTCAACATCAGTCTCTGTGAGACTCCTAGTAGAATGGACAGACCTGGAAGAACCAACTGAAGAAGCCCTGGGGCAGTGTTGCAAAATGGGGGACTGAAGTCAATGACTCCTTTAGATATGGAGAAAAAAGCCTGACTGGCAATGGAGAATGGAGCCAACGTTTCTGATCATAAGCCTTTGCAACTTTCGATACTGGACTCTCAGAGCCTATGCCGTCCAGGGACCATTTTTTGGATCTCTCAATGCCCTGCTTGGGAGTCTTGCTGCCTGGAATACGATCCTTCAACTTACAAGCGTCCTTATGTTTCTTTTTATCCCTTGGGGTTGAAGACGAAGGAGAAACTACTGAGGATGCTGAAGTTGGAAGGAGGCCCTTCAAAACTAGCTTCTCTCTTCTGCTCTGAAGAGCTTTGTGGCCACATAAGGGCAGGCTTTGAATTCTGTTACAATGCATGCCGCTCCCAAACAGTACAAACAAAGGAAGTGAGGATCCTGAGCATACCTCAACAGTACAGATTTTCGCAGAAAATCCAGATTTTTGCTTTATATTTGTGGTCCATTTTTCATAAAATTGTGGTTTTCTGGCAAGTTAGTGGCAACTCATTAAAGACTGAAGTTAGAAAACAATGACAGACATTTGAATTTCAGACTTCATACCCTTCAGAAAATTCATGTTAAGGCAAAACCTATTATTCTATCAGCTTTTTAAGTTTGTAAGAGCAATGTTTAAAAACTGTCCCTATTTATTTTATTATTTATTTTACATTTGTTGACCGGCTAGTCTAGCTGGATACATGTCCATTTTCAGTAGAGGCCTTGGGAGAAAAGCTCCACAAACAGAAAAATATTGTACAAAAAAAGCAGTACAAAAACAATGCTAGTAGAACAGCCAAAAATACATCAGGTGGAAAAATTGCTAAGCAAAGGTGATGTTAAAAGAGAAAGAAAACATTTGTATTCCTGATGTCACAAGACAGAACATGTTGATTGAAATACATAGAGGACTATCATTGATTTTTTTTTTTTAGTAGTTCAGTGGAAATGGTAATGTTAAAGTAGCAAGATAGTACTGTAGTAAAGTAGTTAAAGTCAAAAGAACAGGTGCGAGACCGGAGGCAATAAAAATTTCAGTCAGGGTTAGTACAAGGGCAGAGCCATTGGGAATTAAGGAAGTTTTTTAGATGCTTCTTGAAAGTGGGTGTAGAGGTAAGTGCTGTAAGCTCGCTTGGAAGCTCGTTCCAAATAGGTCCAATTGAGCTGAAAAACAAACAGTTCCCAAGCTTTGTTGTGGGATTTATGGAAGGCTGCTAGGAGCTTGGTGGCTGAGCGCATGAAGAGAGGTTTTTATAAGGACTAATAAGAGTGCAGAGTATGGTAGTATTTGAAGGATGATAGAAGATTTTGTGGGTGATGCTAAGTTGCTGTAGCAGTAGCTGATTTTGTAATTCCAGCCAACCAAGTTGTTTAAGATTTGTGCAATGGTAGGTACGAAAAGGGGCTCCTGTAGCAAATCTGGCAATGTTGTTGTATGAACTTGCTAGTTTATTGAAATTAGATTTAGATAAGTTTGTAAAAATAGGTGAGGCATAGAAAAGGGTAGAGAGCACGTGCATCTGTGCGATGGTAGTTCTAGCTGAAGCAGTGAGGAAGGGTTTAAGCCTATATAGAGATCCAAGTTTTCTATTGACTGACTTGATGGTTAAGTTAATATGAGAATCGAAGTTAAGATTATGATCTATTGTGACACCTAGAAGTTTGGTAGTAGGGTCAGAGAGGATATTATTGTGCCATTATTAGATGTTATATTGAAGTCAAAAGTAGAGGATTTCTGTGTAGGTGTGAAAAGCAATAATTTAGTTTTTTTGGGATTAAGTAGGAGACAATATTGATAGAACCAGTTTTCAGCTGCTCTAAATACTTTTTGGGTAGTAGTCTGAAGCTCAGCTGGGGAAGATGCTGAACATATCACTGTCGAGTCTTCAGCATATTGAATAGCACTTCCGGTAATGAACGCAGATCTCTAAGTCAATGGCTTGAAGGGGATCGTGAATGGCGTTCGGCACCATTGAACAGCACTGACACGAACTGTTCACTTGATAAACAGTTTATTTTGTTTGAAACTCTCAACAAAGACTACCGAAAGTGGCAACTGGAGAACAGCTACTTGCGTGAATGTAAACGGAGGGAACAAATACCGAAAGGGCTTCGACTATGGCGTTACCCCACAGGAATTGATAAGGACTCTGAACTTTACTTGGAACTTATCCAAATGTTTAACAGGCATGGATGTGAATTTTTAGAATGCCTTATTAAGGACACCGACAGGAAAATGGTAATTCTATTTGATAAAATCAAGAGTATTAACAATAGCATAAAAGGAGATTTATTGTTTGAACTTAAAAGGACACAGTATGACAACATTTTTAAAAGTATTGATTTATACATTGCTGAATTGAAATACAAAAAAGAGGGGAAGCTTAAAAGAGATGAAAATGAGTATTGCACAACATAGAGCAAACCTGCCCCCCACCTAGAAGTCAATTTAAGGCCAAATTTATTATAATAGTGGTAACAATAGCATAGAATTTAATGAAGGGCAGATTACCCCCGACCCTTTAGAACTCCCCCCTCTGAGGAGGTCAGAGCGACTAAGGAACCAGAGAGGGGGTACTGATTATTACAATCACAACCACAGGGGGAGAGGGAGAACATATTAATGCACAATTTAGATGTGTTTGATGTGACTTATGACTCCAATTTTGAAAACAGTTCTGCTCAAACTGTTTGTAACAAAAGTGATGATTTTAAGGTGTATAACTAGAGTGACATTTGACAACAACATTGCAGATGTGTTTGACAAAGGTTTATCCTTTGTTCCAAGTAACAGAGCTTTACTAGATGATATTCTAATTGACTTAAAGTTATATACAAGAAAACTGAATTTTCAGTTTTGTTTTAAAGATAGCCCACAAGACAGTAGTAACATACATTTGAATAAAAGGCCAAGTGTATTTAATCCACCCCTTTGTCCTGTAATACAGACGTTCGAAAAACTATGCGAATATGACATTAGGGAGATATTTAAAAACAAAAAGAACAATTCTTATGGCCTTGATAAGATAGAAAATCATCTGAGTATAAAGGAGAGAGAGTTAGTACAGAAGTTGTGTAACAACAATGAATTATGAATTATGAAACTGGACAAGGGGGGTGGGTTGGTCATTATGAATAAGAACTCATACATTGACAAATTACTTGGTATTTTACATTCTGAGACATTGTCAAATTAGTCTCAATGAGAAGAACATTATATATAGAAAAGTGGATATATTATTAGAAGAACTTCTTATGAATAGACAAATTTCTTTAGAGGAGCATTCATATATGGATGTGAAACACCCAAAAATACCTACAATTTTTGGAATTCCAAAAATTATAAAGATTTAGAAAATCCCCCCCTAAGACCCATTGTTGACGCTAAAGCATCAAAGACATACTTTGTTGCTAAATTTATAGACGCACAACTTAAAAATACTCTTTCTAATTGCAACTGGATTGTGAAAGATTCTTGGGACTTGAGGAAAAATAAATAGAAAAATGTACAATGAAACATTGATTTTTGTAACAATAGACGTAAAGGACCTGTTTTCAGTAATTCTACATAATATTGGCATTGAATGGTTTTATTCCTATTTGTGCCAACATATTAGACTTACACACGACCGTATTTAACTATTAGAAGCTTGATGGAATTAATTTTGAAAACTAATGTCATAGTTTTTGAAGAGCAGGTTTTCAAACAGTGCAAGGGAGTAGCTATGGGGGGGGGCTATATGTGCTCCTATTTTTGCCAATATTGTTTTGGCATTTTGAGAAGTGGAACACATTTAATAGTCCCTTTGCAAAATATTGGACTTATTATGGCCGTTATTTAGATGACATAATTATTTTATGGAATAATAGTGAAGACACACAAACAATTTTTGGCATTTATTGATGAAAGTGCAGACTTTTTAGAATTTTCACGTTACCTCATTCGATAAAATAGACTATTTAGATATTACTATTAGTAAAAACAACTTGGACAAATGTTTTGAGACGACTATATTTAGAAAACCCACATACTCAAATACACTGCTGCATTTTGAAAGTTTTCACCCTATACATCAAGGCCTTAGTAAAAGGACAAGGGGTAAGACTAGCTAGGATGATTTCAAACTATTGTGAATTTCTTGACCAAATTAACATCCTTACTGATATGCTAGCAAAGAGAGGCTATCCCCCAGTTTTTGCAGAAAAAACATTACAAGTAGTAGTCAATAAAAGGAATAATGGGCAATTTTTTTCATTATTGGGTAAGGGTATTCAAACTGTTCATTCAAGTGGGGGGGGGTACAAAATCCAAAACTTTCAATAAAGCTGCAATTTTTAAATATAACAAGCAGTTTACAGATATCAGACAAATTTTACAACATAATTGGAATATATTTAACATGAATAAGGAATATACAGATGTAGTGGGAAAGGTGCCTAACATTGTATACAAAAAAAGACAACTTTGAAAAACATGATAGAGAGGTCACATGATGGTTATTATGGAAAGAAAGGCATGTTTAAATGTGTTTTTGTATGCAATGTCAATATATTATAGAGGGAACGGAGATCAATATTCCAAATTATGGGAAATTTGTATACAAGAAAAAATATTCCTGTAACAGTAAGACAGTTGTTTATTTAGCAAAGTGTTCCCAATGCCCCAGTTTCTACATAGGAAAGACGATTAATGCATTTAGAAGTAGAATATACCAACATTATGACATCAAAAAACAAGACATCAAAAATGTCCTGGCTTTGCATATTAAAAACAACGAAGGACATTATTTCCAAGTTTTGCACTATAGAGCAAGTTTCGCTAGGTGAAAGAGGTGGACGCCTCAATGACTACCTAGAGGCTAAGGAATTTAGGTGGCAGTTAAGGACCAATGCAACACAAGAACCAGGTTTGAATAGTCACATTTCCATCAGCTCTATATTAAGATTAAAAGCAGAAGGTTATTTACAGCTGTGAATACACACACATTTTATAAACATATGATGTAATTGGTGGCCATTCTTGGAGTTGTATTTATATGGTGAAAGGGAATTTAATGCGTTGATTTGTTTTGTATTTATGTAATTCAATTACTACGATGTCATTAACTGATTTATTAACAAATTGTAAGTCATTGGAGTAAAAGACTGGTGTATAAAAGGAGGGTCAGCTATGATGCACTCCATTCTGAAGAAGTTTTTATTAAAAAACGAAAGCGCTAAAGCACACTTTGTGGATTCTGGTTTATTCCTTCCTTCCTGGTGGTGTTTTATAGGAGACAGTATTGATAGAACCAGTTTTCAGCTGCTGTAAATACTTTTTGGGTAGTAGTCTGAAGCTCAGCTGGGGAAGATGCTGAACATATCACTGTCGAGTCTTCAGCATATTGAATGCAGGTGGTTTGTGGAAGGGACTTATTTAGATCATCAATAAAAATAGAAAAGAGGAGTGGTCCAAGAATGGAACCTTGTGGGACTCCAATTATGATGGGAAGCAGAGAGGATATGTGATTGTCCCAAAGAATTGCTTGCTGTCTATTTTCTAAGTAGGAATTAAACCACTGGATTACCTGGGAGTCTAATACCAGAGATTTAAGGATGTTTAGTAAGAGTTTATGGCTAACCATATCAAAGGCCTTGAAGAGGTCTAAAAAGAGAGCGGAGGACAGCAAGTTATTATGATTTTTATTAATATGGTCTTGTGAATGATAAGAGTGCAGTAGCTGTGCTGTGATAAGGTCTGAAACTGTGTTGGCAGTCTGCTAGAAGATTGTTTTGGAGAAGATGGTCGAGCAACTGCCGATGGACACATCTTTCCATGATTTTAGCTAAAGGAGAAAGTAGGGTTATAGGACAGAAGTTGGAGAGTTCGTTATTGTTACCCCCCTTATGAAGAGGAATGATATGAGAGACTTTCCAGAGGGATGGGATAAAGCCTTCATTTATGGTTCGATTTATTAAAATGGAGACAGGATAGGCAAGTATTCCAGCTGCAATTTGTAGATACTCAGCTGGGAGGAGGTCAGCTAAGGGTGAACATAGTTTAAGTTTCCAAAGTAGGGTGTGGATGAGATCTGTTGAGACAGGTTGCAATTTGAAAGTGGGGGGTTTACTGTTCAAGAAGTAAGGTTCCTGGGTGGATCCAGGTGACAAGGTCTTAGCTAGGGATGTGACAGTCTCAGAGAAAAAATTGTTGAAAGTGTCAGTAATTTGGTTGGGTGTACTCTGAGTGAGGTTACAAGGAGTGGGTGTTTTAGAACTACCTGGATGTAGTAATTTGTTGATACTTGACCAGAATTTGAGGGTTTTGGTGTTGTGTGTGTTGGAATTTCAAGTAATATTTTTTCTTGTCTAGGAGTATTAATTTCTTCGTTTCATTTAAGCTGTTTAAAGGTTTGGTGGTCAAACGTGTTTTTAGAGCTATGCCATTTGGCCCAAGTTCTACTTCTCTGTAACATTTTTTGTTTGGTCTCTTTGGTTAGCCAAGGAGCAGGCTTTGCTCTGGTTTTAATTGATCAAGTGGGGGCATGGTGGTTGAGAATTTGAAGGAATTTGTTGTTGAAGTAGGAAACTGCCTCATCAAGAGTCAAGTATTTTAGGGGAGACCAATTGCAAGCTTTGAGCTCTATTTGGAAGTTTGGTTGAAATATTTCTTGTTCCTGGTTGTTCTGAAAATTGTATGGTTGGGGATAGGGGTTTTTTGTCTGGTAATATAAATGGGCAAGTGGTCGCTGATATCATCAGGTAGTATTGCCCGTGGTATAAGCCAGGGGGTTACTATTGACTAGAAACCAGTCAAGGGTGCTCTGTTTGGAGCTGAATTCATTCTAGCAGGGATGGTAATGGTTTGATTAAAGCCATAAAGGTTTATGTGAGAAGTTGGTTTTTGGGGAAATGTAACAATTCCAATCAATATTAAAGTCTCCTAGGAGAATAGTTTCCTGCGGGAAGGAGGTGGAGAGCCAGCTCAGTATATTTTCAAGGGTATTAATATTATTGCCTGGGGGGGGATGTAAAGTACAGTTTTGTACCTACCATAAATGTAGATGTTCGAAGATCCACATTGCTGCAGTCCTTACACTTGGGTATAGCGCTGTCCCTGGTCGGCCCGAATACCAAAGTATATGGCTGACGCCGGTCATGGCGCATTAAACTGACGCCAGGACGCCAGGGTATAAATGCGCACGACCGACGTCATATCCTCAGTCTTTTCTTGCCCCAGATGTCAGAAGACCCTAAACAGGGTAAAATCAAAAATTACCAAACACTAAACACCCCACACCCAAACTATGTACAACTTCTAACAATTATCTAATAAAGTACTAAGCTAACCACACAACCACCCCTAAACACAGAGGGACGGAGGGAGTATTGGACTGCAGCAATGTGGATCTTGAACATCTACATTTATGGTAGGTACAAAACTGTACTATGTTCTTCATCTCACATTGCTGCAGTCCTTACACTTGGGTAGATTCCCAAAGCAGAGGTAAGGGAGGATGGCAAATCAAATAGAAGCAGGGGCTGTCAAAATGCCCTGTAGAATAGCAGTGGCAAACCCAGCCCTAGATTTAGAGTAGAGGAGAAGGTGGTAGTGCTTAGAGAAAGTATGTACTGAACCCCAAGTAGCTGCCCTCCAAATGGTCTTAGTTGACACTCCCCTTAGAAAGGCTGTAGAGGTGGCAGTAGCCCTAGTGGAATGAGGTCTGATCCCTGTTGGGATCTGCTTGCCATGCTGAGAATAACAAAAAGAAATGCAAAACCCAATCCATTTGGAAAGAGTTTGCTTTGACACAGGCTTGCCCTGAGTACCTAAAGCAAAAGAAACAAACAACTGTTGCGACTGCCTGAAACCCTTAGTCCTATCTAAGTAGTAGCGTAACTGTCTGTGCACGTCCAAAGTATGCAAGATGTTTTCCCCTGTTTTGGGGGTCTGCATAAAAGGTAGGTAAATGAATAGACTGGTTTAAGGACACACTTGAGACCACCTTAGGCATAAAGGAAGGGTTAGTCGCGTAAAGATACCCTATCCTTATGGAAGGTCAAGGAAGGCTCAACAGCCATAAGGGCCTGCAACTCAGAAACCCTTCTTGCAGAGGCAATGGCCAACAAAAGCAGTCTTCCATGACAAATATTTTAACTCAGCCGTAGCTGCAGGCTCAAAAGGTGGCAGAGTGAGCTTTTCCAACACATAATTGAGGTCCCAAGCTGGAGTAGGAGTTTTCGTGGAGGTCTTATGTTCTTTGCCCCTCTGAGAAATTGCTTGAACAACGAATGAGAAAACAAAGGTGGATCACAGTCATAGTGAGCTGAAATTGCTGCAGCATGAATTTTAATGGAAGAGAAGGACAAACCCTTGTCCAATAACTCAGTAAGATATAGAAGAGCCACACTTAATTCAGGCTCAGAAACATCCACACCCTTTGCTGCACTCCCAAAGCAAAATCTCTTCCACTTGTCCGCATACACTTTCCTTGTACTAGGTCTCCTAGCTTCCATAATCACATTCAAAACTTGTTGAGGAAGTTGAGCCCTGCTATGAGCTAAAACAGGATATGCCATGCTGTGAGATGAAGAGAGTGAAGCTTGACATTGAGTAAATGACCGTCCTTTTGAGATAACAGTTGAGGAATCAAAGGCAGGGGCCATGGTGGTTTCCTTTATTAGATTTCTCAGTAGTGGGTACCAATGCTGTCGGGCCAATCTGGAGCTATCAGGATCATTCTTGGTTTGTCCTGGCTTACCTTTAGCAGAACCCTTAGAAGTAGAGGAAGTGGTGGAAAGGCGATACATGAAGATTTTTCCAACTGAAAGAAAGAGCATCCGCCTTCCAAGCTGCCTGGTGTATCCTTTTGTGCAAAACTTTGGCAGCTGGTGGTTTAGAGGAGAAGCGAACAGATCTATGTCTGGTGTTCCCATGACACTGTTACTTGCTGAAATACCTGAGGATCCAGTTTCCACTTTCGTGGGGATCCATGATTTGCCTGCTTAACACATCTGCTAAGGAGTTCTGCACCCCGGCAGAAACCTTGCCTGAAAGATCCAGTTGTAGACTGAGAGCAGTTTCCATAGAATCATTGCTTGTCTGCATAGAGGGTAAGAATGTGTACCCCTTGCTTGTTGATGTACCACATGGCCGGTTGTGTTGTCTGTTAGAATCAACACCTGTCCTGGAAGAAGTAATTCCTTGAAGGCTGTTAATGCAACTGGACTGCTAACATCTCCTTTAGGTTGATATGTAGATGTTGTAGTCTGGCAGGCCACTTGTCCTGTATCCATTTTCCATTGAGATGAGCCCCAAGCTTTGTCTGAGGCGCCTGTTGTTAGAATTTGACTTGCCTCCGGCCGGGTCACAGAAAGTCCCTTGTTTAGGTGACATTGCTGAGCCCACCACAAGAATTCCTTTTGGATGCAAGGTATTATTGGAATGACAGTGTCCAGATCGTGGCAGTGCTGTGTCCATAGATTCTTGAGATACCATTGTAGCTTCCTCATATGCAGTTTGGCATTGGGAAGCACCAGAATACAAGATGCCATGAACCCTAAGGCTTGAAGGACTGTCCTTGCAGTCAGCCCGGACTGATGTGATAGTTGTTGGAAGTAAAGGGAAAGATTTTTCTGTTTGTCCGGGGTCAAGAAGGCCATCTGGGCTGCTGTATTCAGTCTCACACCCAGAAAGCACATGTCCTGAGAGGGTACTAGACTGGACTTTGTTTCGTTCACAGAATACCCTAGGCATCTTAGCACTGTTATCACATACTTTAAATGCTGTAGAAGTTCGCCTTGCCCTGAGCCAGAATCAGGCAATCGTCCAAATAAGGGTAAATCTGTATTCCTTTCCGCCTGAAAAAGCTATCACTGGAGCCAGGACCTTGTGAATACTCTGGGTGCAGTGGATAAGCCAAAGGGCAATGCAGAGAATTGATAGTGTGAATCTCCAGCTCGAAAACGCAGATACTTCCTGCAGCCTAGAGTGATGGGGACATGTAGGTAAAGCCTCTTGAGATCCAAAGTTACCATCCAGTGATCCTTGCCCAGGAGGGTAAAAGCTGTTGCTATGTCAGCATCTTGAACTTGGGGATGTGCAGAAAGGTGTTGCGGATACACAAATCCAGAATTGGTCTCCACGTGTTCCCCTTTTTGGTACTAGGAATGGCGGTTTGAATTTTTTTTAAAAAAGAAAAGGGGGGGGCCTTATTAAGGACACCCGACAGAAAATGGTAATTCTGTTTGATAAAATCAGAGTATTAACAATAACATAAAAAGAAATTTATTGTTTGAACTTAAAAGGACACAGTCGCTTCAACAACATTTTTAAAAAGTATTGATTTATACATTGCTGATTGAAATACAAAAGCTTAAAGAGATGAAAATGAGTATTGCTGACAACATGAGAGCAAGAGCACTACTTACCCCCACCTAGAAGTCAATTTAAGGCCAAATTTATTATAATAGTGGTAACAATAGCATAGAATTTAATGAAGGGACAGATTACCCCCGACCCTTTAGAACTCCCCCCTCTGAGGAGGTCAGAAGCGACTAAGGGAACCAGAGGGGGTACTGAATTATTACAATCACAACCACAGGGAGGGAGGGGCATGTATTAATGCACAATTTAGATGTGTTTGATGCTTGGACTTATGAGAAACTCCAATTTTGAAGAAACAGTTCTGCTCAAACAAACTGTTTGTAACAACAAAAGTGAAATGATTTTAAGGTTGTATAACTAGAGTGACATTTGACTTAACAAACATGTGCAGATGTGTTTTGACAAAAGGGATTTTATCCTTTGTTAATTCCAAGTAACAGAGCTTTTACTAGATGATATTCTAATTGACTTAAAGTTATATACAAGAAAACTGAATTTTTCAGTTTTGTTTTAAAGATAGCCACTGAAGACAGTAGTAACATACATTTGAATAAAAAGGCCAAGTGTATTTAATCCACCCCTTTGTCCTGTAATACAGGCGTTAGAAAAACTATCACGAATATATGACATTAGGGGAAGATATTTAAAAACAAAAAGAACAATTCTTATGGCCGTAGTAAGATAGAAAATCATCTGAGTATAAAGGAGAAGAGTTAGTACAGAAGTTGTGTAACAACAATGAATTATAGATATGAAACTGGACAAGAGGGGGGTGGGTTGGTCATTATGAATAAGAACTCATACATTGACAAATTACTTGGTATTTTACATTCTGAGACACATTGTCAAATTAGTCTCAATGAGGAAGAACTTACGTTATATATAGAAAAGTGGATATATTATTAGAAAGAACTTCTTATGAATAGACAAATTTCTTTAGAGGAACATTCATATATGGATGTGGAAACACCCAAAAATACCTACAATTTTGGAATTCCAAAAAAGTATAAAGATTTAGAAAATCCCCTAAGATGACCCATTGTTGGCTTCAAAGCATCAAGACATGCTTTGTTGCTAAATTTATAGACACAACTTTAACAAAATACTCTTTCTAATTGCAACTGGATTTATGAAAGATTCTTACCAGGACTTGAGGGAAAAGAGAAATAAATAGAAAAATGTACAATGAAACATTGATTTTGTAGTAACAATAGGCACATCTAAGGACCTGTTTTTCAGTAATTCTACATAATATTGGCATTGAATGGTTTATATTCCTATTTGTGCCAACATATTAAGAACTTTACCACACCGACCGTATTTAACTATTAGAAGCTTGATGGAATTAATTTTGAAAACTAATGTGTCATAGTTTTTGAAGAGCAGGTTTTCAAACAGTGCAAGGGAGTAGCTATGGGGGGGCTATATGTGCTCCTAAGCACACTATTGTTTTGGCATTTTGAGAAGTGGAACACATTTAATGAGTCACTTTGCAAAATATTGGACTTATTATGGCACGTTATTTAGATGACATAATTATTTTATCTGGAATAATAGTGAGGAACTTACTACTAAAACAATTTTGGCATTTTATTGATGAAGAAGTGCAGACTTTTTAGAATTTTCCGCGTTACCTCATTAGATAAAATGAACTATTTAGAGATATTACTATTAAGTAAAAACAACTTGGACAAAAATGTTTTTGAGGCGACTATATTTAGAAAACCCACATACTCAAATACACTGCTGCATTTTGAAAGTTTTCACCCTATACATCAAGGCCTTAGTAAAAGAAGGACAAGGAAATTAAGACTAGCTAGGATGATTTCAAACTATTGTGAATTTCTTGACCAAATTAACATCCTTACTGATAATAACTAGCAAAGAGGCTATCCCCAGTTTTTGCAGAAAAACATTTACAAGTAAGTAGTCAATAAAAGGAATAATGGGCAAATTTTTTTCATTATTGGGTAAGGGTATTCAAACTGTTCATTCAAGTGAGGTACAAAATCCAAAAACTTTCAATAAAGCTGCAATTTTTAAATATAACAAGCAGTTTACAGATATCCAATCAAATTTTACAACAATTGGAATATATTTAACATGAATAAAGGAATATACAGATGTAGTGGGAAAGGTGCTTTGCATTGTATACAAAAAAAAGACAACTTTGAAAAAGAAACATGATAGAGAGGTCACATGATGGTTTTATTATGGAAAGAAGGCATGTTTAAAATGTGTTTTCAACATGCAATGTCAATATATATAGAGGCAGGATCAATATTTCCAAATTATGGGAGAATTTGGCCTATGAAAAATATTTACTGTGTAACAGTAAGACAGTTTGTTGTTAGCAAAGATGTTCCCAAGTATTTATTGCCCCAGTTTCTACATAGGAAAGGCGATTAATGCATTTAGAAGTAGAGATATACCAACATTATGACATCAAAAACAAGACATCAAAAATGTCACCTGGCTTTTGCATATTAAAAACAACCGAAGGACATTATTTCCAAGTTTTGCACTATAGAGCAAGTTTAAGCTAGATGCTGAAAGAGGTGGGCGGCCTTTCCAGCTGACTACCTAGAGGCTAGCTGGGAATTTAGGTGGCAGTTAAGGGACCAATGCAACACAAGAACCAGGTTTGAATACGTCAGTCATTTCCATCAGCTCTCTATATTAAGATTAAAAGCAGAAGGTTATTTACACAGCTGTGAATACACACACATTTTATAAACATATATGATGTAATTGGTGGCCATTCTTGGAGTTGTATTTATATGAGGTGAGAAGGGAGATTTAATCGATAGATTGATTTGTTTTGTATTTATGTAATTCAATTACTACGATGTCATTAACTGATTTATTAACAAATTGTGAAGTCATTGGAGTAAAAGACTGGTGTGTGTATAAAAGGAGGGTCAGCTATGATGCACTCCATTCTATGAAGAAGTTTTTATTAAAAAAGAAGCTAAAAGCACACACTTTGTGGATTCTGGTTTATTCAGCCTTCGCTTCTGGTGGTGTTTTATAGGAGGAACAGATATTGATAGAACCAGTTTTCAGCTGCTTTGTAAATACTTTTTGGGTAGTAGTCTAGCAGAGAAGCTCAGCTGGGGAAGATGCTGAACATATCACTGCTCGAGTCTTCAGCATATTGGTCTTTGCGGGTGGTTTGTGGAAGGACTTATTTAGATCATCAATAAAAGGCAGAAAAGAGGAGTGGTCCAAGAATGGAACCTTGTGGGACTCAATTATGATGGGGAAAACAGAGAGGATATGTGATTTGTCCCAAAAGAATTGCTTTGTCTATTTTCTAGAAGTAGGAATTAAACCACCTGGATTACAGGGAGTCTAATACCAGAGATTTAAGGATGTTTAGTAAGAGTTTATGGCTAGCAACTAACCACTATCAAAAAGGCCTTGAAGAGGTCTAAAGAGGAAGCCGGAGGACAGCAAGTTATTGGCCCATGATTTTTATTAACATGGTCTTATGTGAGATGATAAAAATTGCAGTAGCTTTGTGTGTGTGATAAGGTCTGAAACTGTGTTGGCAGTCTGCTAGAAGATTGTTTTTGGAGAAGATGGTGAGAGAGCAACTGCCGATGGACACAACTCTTTCCATGATTTTTAGCTAAAGGAGAAGAATGAGGGTTATAGGACAGAAGTTGGAGAGTTACGATTGTGTTACCCCCTTATGAAGAGGAATGATATGAGGGAGACTTTCCAGAGGGATGGGATAAAGAGCACTTCATTTATGGTTCGAGGTTATTAAAATGATGGAGAACAGGATGAGCCAAAATTCCAGCTGCAATTTGTAGATACTCAGCTGGGGAGGAGAGGTCAACTTAAGGAGTGAGGAACATAGTTTAAGTTTCCAAAGTAGGGTTGTGGATGAGATCTGTTGAGACAGGTTGCAATTTGAAAGTGGGGGTTTACTGTTCAAAGCCGGAGTTCCTGGGTGGATCCGGGTGACAAGGTCTTAGCTAGGGGATGTGACAGTCTCAGAGAAAAAATTGTTGAAAGTGTCAGTAATTTGGTTGAATTGTACTCTGGTGAGGTTACAAGGGTGGGTGTTTTAGAACTACCTGGATGTAGTAATTTATTGATACTTGACCAGAAATTTGAGGGTTTACAATGGTGTTGTGTGTGTTGGAATTTCAAGTAATATTTTTTCTTGTCTAGGAGTATTAATTTCTTTTGTTTCATTTTAAAAGCTGTTTAAAGGTTTGAGGTGGTCAAAGCGTGTTTTTTAGAAACTATGCCATTTGGCCCCAAATTCTACTTCTCTGTAACATTTTTGTTTGGTACTCTTTGGTTAGCAGCAAGGAGCAGGCTTTTGCTCTGGTTTTAATTGATCAAGTGAAACATGGTGGTTTGAGAATTTGCCAGAAGAAGGGAATTTGTTGTTGTTGAAGTAGGAAACTGCCTCATCAAGAGTCAAGTATTTTGGGAGACCAATTGCAAGCTTTGAGGCTCTATTTGGAAGTTTAGTTCAGAAATATTTTGCTTGTTCCTGGTTGTTCACGAAAAGAATTGTATGGTTGAGGATAGGGGTTTTTTGTCTGTGGTAATATAAATGGGCAGAGTGAGAATTGGCTGATATCACATCCACAGGTAGTATGTGCCCGTGGTATAAGCCAGGGGTTACTATTGACTAAGAAACCAGTCAAGGAGTTGCTCTGTTTGGAGCCTGAATTCACATTCTAACAAGGATGGTAATGGTTTGATTAAAAGCCATAAAAGGTTTATACGTGAGAAGTTGGTTTTGGGGAAATGTAACAATTCCAATCAATATTAAAGTCTCTCCCTGGGAGAATAGTTTCCTCACGGGGAAGGGAGGTGGAAACCAGCTCAAGTATATTTTCCAAGGAGTATTAATATTATTGCCTGGGGGGATGTAAAGTACAGTTTTGGCACCTACTACCATAAATGTAGATGTGGCTCGAAGATCCCACATTGCTGCAGTCACCACACTTGGGTATAAGCGCTGTCCCTGAGTCGGCCAGAATACCCAAAGTATATGGCTGGCGCTTGATCATAAGCGCATTAAACTAGCGCCAGGGCGGTCAGGGTAGGCCCGCCGTGCATCTTGCGCATGACCCGGGCGATCATAACTCCTCAGTCTTTTACACTTTGCACCCAGATGTCCAGAAGACCCTAAACAGGGTAAAATCAAAAATTACCAAACACTACAACACCCCACACCCAAACTATGTACAACTACAACAATTATCTAATAAAGTACCCAAGCTAACCACACAACCACCCCTAAACACCAGAGGGCGGAGGGAGGGTAAGTGGACTGCAGCAATGTGGATCTTGATTTATCTACATTTATGGTAGGTACAAAACTGTTACTATGTTCTTCATACTCACATTGCTGCAGTCCTTACACTTCAGGTAGATTCCCCAAAGCAGAGGTAAGGGAGGATGGCAGAATCAAATAGGAAAAGCAGGGGCTGTCAAAAATGCCCTGTAGAATAGCAGTGGCAGGAAGCCCAGCCCTAGATTTAGAGTAGAGGAAGGTGGTGAGGTGCTTAGCAGAAATATGTGCACTGAACTCCAAGTAGCTGCCTCCAAAATGTCCTTAGTTGACACTCTCCTTAGAAAGGCTGTGGGGCTGGCAGTAGCCCTGAGTGGAATAAGGGTCCTGATCCCTGTTGGGATCTGCTTGCCATGCTGAGAATAACAAAAAAGAAATGCAAAACCCAATCCATTTGGAAAAGAGTTTGCTTTGACACAGGCTTGCCCTGAGTGCCTAAAAGCAAACGAAACAAACAACTGTTCACGACTGCCTGAAACCCTTAGTCCCTATCTAAGTAGTAGCGTAACTGTCTGTGCCGCGTCCAAAGTATGCAAGATCTTTTCCCCTGTTTTGGGGGAGGTCTGCATAAGGTAAGGTGAGCGTGAATGAAAATAGACTGGTTTAAGGACACACTTGCGAGACCACCTTAGGCATAAAGGAAGGGGTTAGTCGCGTAAAGATACCTATCCTTATGGAGGAATCAAGAAAGGCTCAGCAGCCATAAGGGCCTGCAACTCAGAAACCCTTCTTTGCAGAGGTAATGGCCAACAAAAAGCAGCAGTCTTCCATACGACAAATATTTTAACTCAGCCGTAGCTACTGCAGGCTCAAAAGGTGGCAGAGTGAGCTTTTTTCAACACATAATTGAGGTCCCCAAGCTGCGGAGTAGGAGCTCTTAGGTGGGAGGTCTTATGTTTCTTTGCCCCTCTGAGAAATTGCTTGAACAACGAATGAGAAAACAAAGGTGGATCTGACAGAATACATAGTGAGCTGAAATTGCTGCAGCATGAATTTTTAATGGAAGAGAAAGACAAACCATTATCCAATAACTCTCAGTATAAAGATATAGAAAAGTACTTGAATTCAGGCTCAGAACAAACATCCACACCCTTTGCTGCACTCAAAGCAAAAATCTCCTTCCACTTGTCCGCTACACTTTCCACTTGTACTGAGGTCTCCTAGCTTCCATAATCTTACATTCAAAACTTGTTGAGGTTAAGTTGCAGCCCTGCTATGAGCTAAAACAGGATATGCCATGCTGTGAGATGAAGAGAGTGAAAGCTGACATTGAGTAAATGACAGGTCCTTTTGAGATAACAGTTGAGGAATCAAAGGCAGAGACATTACGGTGGTTTCCTTATTAGATTTCTCGGTAGTGGGTACCAATGCTGTATCGAGGACCCAATCTGGAGCTATCCAGGATCATTCTTGAGATTTGTCCTGGCTTACCTTTAGCCAGAACCCTTAGAAGTAGAGGAAGTGGTGGAAAAGGCGTATACATGAAGATTTTCCAACTGAAAGAAAGAGCATCCGTCTCTTCCAAGCTGCCTAGGTGTATCCTTTTTGTGCAAAACTTTGGCAGCTGGTGGTTTCACAGAAAGGAGAGCGAACAGATCTATGTCTGGTGTTCCCCATGACACCTGTTACTTGCTACAAATACCTGAGGGATCCAGTTTACACACTCGGTAGGGGATCCATAGGATTTGCCTGCTTAACACATCTGCTAAGGGGTTCTGCACCCGGCAGTGAAACCTTGCCTGAAGCTCCAGTTGTAGACTGAGAGCAGTTTCCCATAGAATCATTGCTTGTCTGCATAGAGGGTAAGAATGTGTACCCCTTGCTTGCGGTGATGTACCACATGACGTTTAATGTGTTGTCTGTTTAGAATCCAACACCTGTCCCTGGAAAAGTAATGGTCCTTGAAGGCTGTTAATGCCAAACTGGACTAACTAACATCTCCTTTAAATTTGATATGTGTAGATGTTGTAATGATCTGGCAGAGCCACTTGTCCACTGTATCCCATTTTCCATTGAGATGAGGCCCCCAAGCTTTGTCTGAGGCGATCTGTTGTTAGAATTTGACTTGCCTCCGGCCGGGTCACAGAAAGTCCCTTGTTTGGGTGACATTGCTGAGCCCACCACAAATTTCCTTTGGATTAAGAGTATTATTGGAATGACAGTGTCCAGATCTCGTATGGCAGTGCTGTGTCCATAGATTCTTGAGATACGCATTAGCCAGCTTCCCTCATACTGCAGTTTGGCATTAGGGAAGCATACCAGAATCTACTAGATGCCACTGAACCCTAAGGCTTGAGAGGACTGTCCTTGCAGTCAGCCCGGACTGATGTGATAGTTGTTGGAAGTAAAGGAAAAGATTTTCTGTTTTGTCCGGGGTCCAAGAAGGCCATCTGGGCTGCTGTATTCAGTCTCACACCCAGAAAGCACATGTCCTATGAGAGGGTACTAGACTGGACTTTGTTTAGTTCACAAGGAATACCCTAGGCATCTCATAGCACTGTTATCACATACTTTAAATGCTGTAGAAGTTGGGTCCTTGCCCTATGAGGCCAGAGATCAGGCAATCGTCCAAATAAGGGTAAATCTCTGTATTCCTTTCCGTCTGAAAAAAGCTATCACTGGAGCCATGGGACCTTTGGTGAATCTCTGGGTTACAGTGGATAGAAGCAAGGGCTTAATGCAGAGAATTGATAGTGCCGAGATCTCCAGCTCGAAAAGCCATGATACTTCCTGCAGCCTAGAGTGATAGGGTTGTAGAAAGGTAAGCCTCTTGGGAGATCCAAAAGTTACCATCCAGTGATCCCTTGCCTTGGGAGGGTAAAAGCTGTTGCAATGTCAGCATCTTGAAGCAGGGGATGTCCAGAAAGGTGTCCCGAGGATAGACAAATCCAGAATTGAATCTCCACGTGTTCCCCTTTTTTGGTACTAGGAAGATAGCTGGTAAAATCCTAGACCCCACTTTCTGCCATAGGCACACCCGGTTGTATAAGCCCCTATCTGTGTCAATATGGATATTTGTCTGTTGAGCTTCCAATGTTGTGTTGAGAGGCGGAATATCTGGCATGTGCTGAGCCAAGGCGGTGGTAAGGTAGTGGAAATAAAATCTGTAACTTAAGTGGTGGAATGATATCCAATACCCATCTGTGCCTTGGCGTAATTAAACTCCAATTTCTCTTTGAAAAGTGTCAGTCACTTCCTCCTACAAAGGTGCTCACGAGGCATTGATGAGAGTTCTGGCAATTGAAAGGTGGGTATTGGAGTCTGTCTGCTACTAGAAAGGGCTGACCCCTGCCCTCCCTGAAGACTGTGCAGGTGAGGCCCCTGTCCTGGGATCTAAAGGGACCCTGAGCTCTGCCCCTACCACGCCTAGACCTACCCCTGGAGCTGGGAATCCTTAAGAAGGGTATGTCCGCATGCCTTGGCTAAGTTTCTACTTCTGCAACTTTGGTGTGGTTGAGACCTGTAAAAAATCTTTAACAGTGTGCATAGATTTAGCTTTTGTCCTCCATTTTCAACAAACTGGCTTCAACAAAATGAAGACAAGCAACACATCAGATTGTAAAGGAGCATCCAAGATCCTTGACTTAACATGTTCAGCTAAATTCAGATCCGGTAACCAGGCGTGCCTGCGAAGGACAGTACCAGTGGCAGCCACCCTGGAAGAGGCACTGCTTACAGCATCAAAACCACATTGCTGAGGAATGCTTACCCACCTGTTCAGACACATGTACCAGATCTTGTTCAACTCCTTACATTTCAATACCTTTCTGCCGAGCATCTACAGCAGACTTTAACTGTGAAAGGAGATAGATTTGATATCTCAGCATGTGGAATTGACAATTTTAAAGCCCTCCATGGCTTCACCAAAAAGTTGAGGAAGTATACACTTTCTTACCCCATCTGTGTCTAAAGCTCTTGCCTCTTTGTCCTGAAAGGAACTGGATTTTTAACCACAAACCAGCAACCCCTTTAGGCCCTTGAGCCGGCTTTAATCTGTCTCCTGGATACTGCCCCTAGGGCTTTTAAAAAGATACTTGTGAAACTTCAGGCACCCTATAGTATCTGTCGGTTTAACAGGAAGCCGGGAGGTAAAGAGTCAGGGGTTAAGGGAAGCCTCTGCAAAAAGCACATCTTCCACCACACAGAAAGAACAGGGGTATAGCTAAAGGCCTATGCTGAGAGTAAAAGTAAAAAGACTTCCCCCTAAGTCTTTTCCCGGAATCAGAGAAATCCTGACCTTCCCATTTAAAATGTTCCCTCATGGCATGGAGAGTCTCTGAGAATGAGAAATCCTCCAGGAGGAGAAGCTTGAAGGGGTGGGAGTCATCCCACATCAGAATCAGAATAATGAGAAAACTCCTGCAAATCCTCAGCCGAAGACTCAAGAAATATCAGAATCCTGTTCAAGAATTCCCAAATTCAGGATCCACCCTGGGCCTTTTTGTCAGGAGGACATGAGAACCCCTAATCAGAGTGGTCCGAAATCTTCAAGCCATCTTAAGCATGTATGTCTCTCACTTGGGCACAGGGCCTATGAAGTACTGGGAGGAGCACCTGCTACAGCTGGGAACCTGGCCTACTCTTGGAAGGAAGCCTTTTTATGTAACAGTGAGGGAAGAGCCACAACCACCTTGGGCAGAGAGGGGAGAACAGCTACACTGAGGAAGCCCCTTCAGCCTGGCCTACCTCCTGTGAAGAACACATGCAGCTCGTTAGCAACAGCAAAGTCTCCCCCCTGGGACTCTGGGGAAAGCTTCTGTTTTGGGCCTCTGGCACAGCTTAGGTACCCTCCTAAAGAACCGGCGTCCGAATTGGAAGCTGGTGCCCCTCTAACCCTAGGCACAGAGTGTTTTGTCGCTTAAGCTTCTTGAGGTAAAAAGCGGGCGTCTCGGGAGCATCCGAAGCGGCATTTGCTCGGCCACACTTCGAAGACTAACTGGCGCATGAAAGGAGTCTAACTCTCACGCACGCCTACCTCTCTTCCATAATCCACGTTTGGTTAAATCTAGGCGCCATGGAAAGGAACTTACCCCACAACGTCGTGCTCGGGCCCTAAACCACGGTATACACAAGCTGTGAAGTTGATCCTATGCGAACATCAAACTTCCGCCAAGAAATACAGTTATTACTTTTCTGACATCAGGCGAAATACTGAGGGCAGAAAAACCAAAATATTCTAGCAGCAGAGTACATAGCCAATAACTTGGATTCGGTCTGAAACTCCGGTTCGGAGAAAATCTCAGAGACGCCAACCTGCACTCATAAATTTGCTTTCTGCATCTTAGGACCTTTGCAGCAAAAAAAGACTGAAAAGGATATGGCGGTCGGTCATGCGCATTTATACCCTGGCGTCCACCAGGCGTCGGTTTAATGCGCCTTATGACGGAAAAATCAACTCTTTGGTGACCGGGCCGACCGGGGACAGCGTACCAAGTAGCAAGAGACTGCAGCAACAATGTGAGATGAAGAACATCAGCAGATTATGTAAATGGATTTGTTTGTATTAAGCTGTTGTTTGGTGATTACGATTTCACTATTACTTGGTGAGGGTGGTTTGGTATCTAGTTGGGTAACATGTAATTCAGTTTTGTAGAGTATTGCTACACCACCACACTTGACTGGACGGTCAAGTCTGAGGATGTTATACTCCGGTGGGATTATATCATCCTTAGTTTATGAGTTAAGACAGGTTTCAGTTAGGCATAAGACAGCAAAGGAATGTAGATCAAGTAGGGCATGCAGTTTGGTAATTTTATTATTTAGGCTGCGGATATTTAGGTGGGCTATATGAAGAGAGCTGGGTGTGGTGGTAGGATTTACCTCGAAGTGTAGCTTGGTTTAGCGGAGGGATACTAGGGAGGTAGTTTGGGCCTGGGTTAGGGTGAATGTCGCTATAAAGGAGTAGTGGCTGGTGACTGTGTAAGTATTTGGAAAGTTTGGAAGAAAATGGGAAAAAGTTTCTTGTTTTAGAAAAACTTGATATGTGTAGTTCTATGGAAACAAGGTATGAGGTAGGAAGATGTTATATTGCTGTGTGTTTGTGGGGTGTAAACATAGCGAGTAGTTTTGTTTTACTGTTAGCTGAGATTCAGTTAAGTTTTTGTTTTCATAGAAAGTGAGGGTGTATGAAATAAGAAGAGCGTTTAGGAGTATGAAAGAAGAGCGTTTAGGAGTATGAAAGAAGAGAGGAGGAGACTATTTAAGAATGCGTGGGTTTATGCATAGTAAGGGGAAGTGTGGTCCTAGAGGCAGGTGATGATAGAGATAGGAAAACAGGGGGTTAACAGGGTGGATCAGTTTTCATAAAGGAAGGGATTGTGATATTAACGAAATTGGCGAGACTGATGGTGTCAATAATTAGGTGGAGAGGGATATTGGTGGATATAGCAGGAGGTTGGGTTATTGAGCTATAAGGCTAGGACTCCTGGGGGTGGGTGGGAATTGGGGCTAGGGGGGGTGGAAGCAAGGGTGGGGGGCCGGGGGAAAAGGAAAAAAAGTAGCCGGGGGTTGGGGGGGGCC